>NC_056728.1:296958648-297071148 GCF_019279795.1 Protopterus annectens
TCATGTTGTACAGCTATGCATAGGTTAAAAAGGTTTCCTCGTGTTTCTCCTAAACCACACAAAACTTAACAGTAACTTATGTGTACACGTTTTACTGCTTATTGAGTGCATATCTTTAAACCCTCAATGAGGAGAACGTTTATGTATCTATAACTTTTTCTATTTACTATTAACTGCTCCCACTGCATCTATATTCCCTTACCTTTCTTCCTGCTTCTGCAATATACAATGCATATTGCATTCTGCTATTGTCCTTAATAACACAGACAGCTTCAACTATCTCATGTAAAGGTTAAATCTATAAAACCAAAGGGAGGAAATCAGTATCTGGTGCTTTGGTACCTACAAAACACATCTATGAATTTAACTTGTGTAAAATGATGCTCAGGGAAAACAAGTCCATCTTCTCTTAGTATACCTCCATTATAGTGATTGTTATTTTTTCCATTATGTTATGAAGAAAATTAAGAACAATTTTTGAGCTATACATTAATAGCATTTTCTCTGAAGAAGGCCTTACATAAATTATGTGAATTTTCACAGAAATTGCAGGAACAGTTATATTAGTCATTCTTATTGATATTTCCTGTAGTCTTGAAACAAACAGAGCCTTTAAGCTAATTGGTCAGTTATATTCATATTAAAATACAACACTTACTTGATTGCTTGGAAGTATTACTGAGTGCTTCATTCTTAATTACTCTTCCATAGTATCACCTCATGTCATTGTTTTAGGTTTGAAGCCTGCAGGATACCAAGACAACAGGCATCTACTACACATTTATTCATTTAGACTCCAGAAAAAAAGTCTCACTCTTTATCTGATGTGCATGTGGTCCGTGTGTGTGTGTGTGTGTGTGTGTGTGTGTGTGTGTGTGTGTGTGTGTGTGTGTGTGTGTGCGTGTGTGTGTGTGTGTGTGTGTGTGTGTGTGTGTGTGTGTGTGTGTGTGTGTGTGCGTGTGTGTGTGTATGTGTGTGATCTGATGTACATGTGGTCAGTGTGTGTGTGTGTGTGTGTGTGTGTGTGTGTGTGTGTGTGTGTGTGTGTGTGTGTGCGTATGCATGTAAGCATGTGTATTTGCTTACATGAAGAAAAATAAAAGGTCACACCATTTATTCAAATATGACAAAGTGAAATACATTGAGTTCTGATAGCATTTATAGGCTTTGAATACATCTGGTGCAATAATAAATGCAGCTGTTTATTCATCTGTATAATTTACACTTAAATTTAAACAAACTATAAGGGCAAACAAAAAATGATGTTTTTGTAAAAACTTCAGTTTCACTTTATCTTGTGATTTTAAGCTTTTCTGTTTCCCACAGCTGAATGTAGAATCGTGAAAAAAATTGAAGGCTGAGTAAAAATTATACTTTCAGATATCTATCTATCTATCTATCTATCTATCTATCTATCTATCTATCTATCTATCTATCTATCTATCTATATCCACACACACACACACACACACACACACACACACACACATATATATATATATATATATATATATATGATATATGTGTGTGTGTGTGTGTGTGTGTGTGTGTGTGTGTGTGTGTGTATATATATATATATATCTATATATGTACATCCGCGGTGGTGCAGCAGTAGCTTTGTTGCCTCACAGCAAGAGGTTCTCCCATTCGATTCTCGGCTGGAGTGCGGGGAGTGCCTTCTGTGTGGAGTCTGCATGTCTTCCCTGTGGTTGGGTGGGCGTTTCGAAAGACATGCGTAAATCGGCACGCCTTTATTGAAGGTTGAACTTCGAACTGGCACCTCGGCGTTCGTGAAAATCTACTGCCAATCATTAGTGGACCAAAGTTCCGCTGTGGCGATCCCTAACCAGAAAAAGCCAAAAGACAACAACAACATGTATATATATATATATATATATATATATATATATATATATATATATATATTTATATGCACTTTTCAGACAATGGGCATTATAAGTAATGAAAGTCTTGTGCTTAGGGCAATAGACAGCTATGTATTAGGAGTGATTAAATGGTACAGCTATGCTTAGCAATAAACCCGTTTTATGAAATACCTTCCTATACTGTATTGTGTTCCTCTACACTGTTCCTAATGTAATACAATTTAAAAATATTTTATGTACATAGCAACTAACACAGGGTACATTTGATATACCATTGAAGTTCTTACTTAACTGAAACAGAGGATTACTGAGGAAATGGATTTGTTTTATACTTGCAAATCATTCTTGGTCTAACGTGCGTGGAATAATACCAGACATTATAAAGCACTTCTTTGATACTTAGAACAATTTGTTTGAATTAATTTTATGTTATCATTGAGGAAGTTTGTTGTACCAGCAATACAATTAGATACATGTATGATGATACTATACTTATAAGGTTATTCGAATGACAAATAGCATGAATGCTTTTGTCAGCCTGAGATTTTTATTAATAATTCCTAATAGCACAGTGATGAACATATTTTAGCTTTGGGAATAGAAGGGAATTAATTCCTGCAATGTTAAAAATTGCCACTGGCTAGAAGTCATACTGCTTAAATGTTATCCACATGAATAATGTAAAACTAAGTGTGCCCACTGTAGTTATGACAACATGCAAGTCAGCGAGTGGAAAAACTAGCATGTTGACCTTTCAGTCAGTCAACCATTGCAAAACTGGGTCACAGAGTACAACAGTTCATTACATTAAGATGTAATGTATGGATTCAGATGGAAGATTCATTTTCTCAAACAGAAAAAAAATGAGGTTAAACAATGAAACTGACTTGTAATTTTTAACAAGATGCCATCTTCATGATATTGTATATATCCAATTATCTCAATTTTTGACCATAATCCAAATGCATTTATGTTGTGGTTATATAGATCTGCTAGTTCTTGTAAGAGCTAAGTCTGTCTAACTGCATTGTGACAAATTGGAATGAGTGTCTTTAAAAACAACGCCGAGGCTTTTAAACAAATTAGAGTTCCAGGTCATGTGTTGAACATTCACAAGATTTCAAAGCCTTTCCCCCTAGAGAGATCAATGTGATTATATATGGGAGAAGAATGTAACAGGAGGCATTGCTGGATCTGCAATAAATCCAATAAACTCCTTCTTAAGAACACAAATTAGTACTGTTCCCCAGGCACTATGAAACCTCAACAATTGCTTCAAGATACTGCATTTTATAATCTGGCATTCACTGCAAAGTGTTGCTGCCTGAAAAAAAAGAATGCCTTGTAACTGTTTTAACGGGCACAAATGTAACCATAATATACTGCAAATATACTATATGAGACCTGGCATTATTTTATTTCAGCTGAATAACTTTGTAAACAAATGTCTAATAAAAAATCTTGTGCATCAACTCCATACTAAATAAAATGGGCATATTAATTCCACAGGAGAAATAAAAAACTACGTACTTGCCCTTCCTCACTAAACATTTATACAACTGATACAATCTGTGAAAAGCAAAATGCATATTTTATCAGAAGCATAACATCATCTCTAATAATAAAAAAGTCAGCTTTTAGATACTGGATAAAAGAAAGTGTCTAGAAAAGATTTTGTTTTACTGTAGATGAATAACATTTTATTATCTAGAATCATGTGTGTGTGTGTGTGTGTGTGTGTGTGTGTGTGTGTGTGTGTGTGTGTGTGTGTGTGTGTGTGCTCATTTGTTTGTGCATTATTTTCATATTATTTTCTCACAAAGTGCATGTGTGTTTACATGTGAGCCATTAGTTATCTTTCTTTTTTGCTCACAATTTATCAAAAATTAAATATCAAAAATGGCAAACCTAAGTAAACACACAAATAAACTTTTTTTTGTAGGGGTCAAGTCTCCAGCAATTCCCAGAATTGTATACACCATCTCCAAAGTCACACCCACAGTGTGGGGAAAAAAAAACATTGAAACGCGTGTCACCATTTCACACAATGCCATACATTGTAGGTAAACTCACCACATATTAAATTCACACATTTAAGCCACTCAGTCACTAATACAGTGAAAACATGCAGGTAAGCCATGTGTATGATCATAGGATCATAGGAAATTACTATGCTGGTGGCCCTGGGGCCCTTACAAGCTTAGCCAAGTTTTGTGCCCAAGCCAGCATCCGTTGCCCTGCCTAGAAGTGACACAATCATATAAGTTACACTTAAAAAGAGACAATGAGGTGCTTTGCTTAACATGAAGAGGGACCCTATTCCACAGATGGAGGAACCTCTGGGACACAGATCTGTCTCACCAGCAAGTTCTTTTGATGTTAAAGGCCATGTTTAGATCCCTAATATGAGTTACATGTGTGTTGTTGGTTTAGTGAATATGCACCATTTCCAATAAGATGGGGTCAGCCAATAGCTTTGTGTGCCAGACAGACATCACCTCTGTATGAAACCGAGTAGAGAGATAGGGTCTTTAGCCTATCCACATAGGACAGATGTTTGAGACCCTGTATTCTCCTAGTCAGGAATCTCTATGGTTTCTCCAGGTCCTGCAGGTGCTTGGTAAGTTGCATGCCGAAAGAGTCATTGTACTTGATTATAGGTCTGATAAGTGAAGAGTACAGGGAGGTAGTGACTTTGTTTTTTTCTAGATGTGATACCCTTGCTTATGAACTCGGACATGTAGAATGGCCTTCGTATGACAAAGGCTACATGTTGATCAGATGTTAGGTTACTATCAAACTGGGTGCCCAAATCTCTCACAACTGAATCTCTCTCCCTCTCCCTCTCCCCCTCTCTCTCTTTCTCTCTCTCTGTAGATATATATATATATATATATATATATATATATATATATATATATATATACATATAGACATATATATATATATATATATATATATATATATATATATATATATATACACATATATATATATATATATATATATATATATATATATATATATATGTATTTTATATATATATATATATATATATATATATATATATATTTTATATATATATATATATATATATATATATATATATGTATGTGTGTGTGTGTGTGTGTGTGTGTGTGTGTGTGTGTGTGTGTGTGTGTGTGAGAATGAGTGTGTGTCTGCATGTGTCATATATGATTTAAAGTGAAAGTTCCAAGTAGACAGAGAACCTTAGCCTTTCCTTCACAATGAGAAGGAACGTCACCTACACATGCTCGGGGTAAAATTGCTGGAGCATTAGTAGCATACAGAAAAAAAGTCAAATAGTGTATTGCTGAAGCTGTTTTTCAGAAAAAAATCATTGCCAGTATAGTTTCTGTGTGCACATTAGCAATAACAGAATTGTTTTGGAAGATTTCTTCCTTCCTTGAGTTGGTGCAACTGTGAGGTGGTATATATAAGTCTGGGGTGGAGGGGGCTTGCCCCCTGCAAAAAAAAAATATATATATATTTTTTTTAATTTATCTTTTTGGCTTCTTGGCTTTCAGGATGTTGATGTTTCATAGTAGCTCCTTTGAAGCATGTGTGTGCTTGTTCTACATGTTGAAAAGTCGATCGTTAAGTTTATGGAGACCCAGCAGCAGACTGAACACCCTTGTATCTGCTATTTAGCATCATATGTATCTGAAAGTCATGAATTATAAAAGGAAAAGTAGTAACTTGTTGAAGAATGACAGCTCTGATAGTTTTAATGGCAATTGAGTTTAAAAATGAACAACATCAATAGAGTGTCCCTTTCTGTGTTACAGAGAAAAGAACCCTAAGAACTTGTTTGCATGGGATAAAGGACTCTGATAGTTTGAAATATCAAACTTTTTTTGCTTTGCTTGCATCTTGTTGGCTTATCTTTTCAAAAACATTATACCATTAATGTTTTATGTTGCAGACTGAAATATGACATTTCAATGTAAACTATTAACTACATGGGTGCAGGAGTAAAAGACAAACATTCTCATCTAGAAGTTGTATTACTGAATATGAAACAGAAGAATTTCAAGAAAATAACAGGTCTGTTAAAGTTAATTCTTCAACTCTTTTTTTGGAGATCTTAAATGGCTGTACAGTTTTGTGGCCTTTATGTACAAGACGCAGTTCTAGACTTAACAAGAAAAGAGAAAAATATTTCTATGTGCAAACTCAGACAAATGAATCAAGTAGCAGCTGTTGTGCTGTTTTTATTTTACTCAGTACTTCAGCCTTCTTTCCCTATTACACTAAACAAACTGCAGAGATGTTTTTTGTGAGAAAAGTCAAGCTTTAAATTTTAACTGAATCAATTTAGCTTCAAGGCTGACAGAAAAGTCATGCTCTTCAAAACAAAGTTACACGTTGAACTTCTTCATGGCAAGGCCACCTGCCACAGTTTCTACGTGGAAGTTTGAATACAAAGAAGCTGTTCCACACTAAAGCACAATGGCTAAGAAAGTAACAAGAAACATGTCTTAAATTGTCATACAAGATCATATTTAGCAAAGTTTTAATATGGGCTATGTATGGAAGTATATATAATTATGTGAAAATCATATTGTGACTGTATGACTACATTTCCAAGAAATAGTCATCCTGGCCCCAAAGCATGTTATTAAGCTGATCTGTCGAATTAACTCTTAACTTATTATACGTAAACAATAATGAATTATTGATTCTGTCATTATCACACTATGCTCATACAATTATTACACCACTATATATAATTATTGTTCCAAGTTTTGATTACGTGTCTTTGTTGTCAGTAGAAAAGTCACCCTGTCTCCTTACCTTGTATTTAATAGGCAAGAAACCTTTCTGTTATGTGTATGGGGACATTTATATTACTAATGAAGTTTTTTATTGTTGGGGAGGTACTTATACTAATATTGAATCCTTGGACTATTTTCTAGAAATGTGTCTCTCTGTGAAACAGTCTAAATTGTAGGCTCTTGAAGTGTTGGATAATAGACATATGTACAATTATATGTGGCATTGTCTAGTGTCTGTCAAATTCCAGGCATAAAAATAAGGAAAACACACATTTGGACTAATAAAGTATTATAATTAATTTCGGCTATATGATATTATAGGTTTATATGTAAGTATTAGGCTATCAGTATGCAAGCTATTACAAGTTTAGACAATAACCAGAGATTAGAATCAAACCCTGTACCTTGTATCTGTTAAGAACTTAAATATTATGCCAACCCCTTCCCCTTCTAAATGACTTTTCTGAGAAAGAAAGCTCATTAGGAAGCTTGGGAGTGATACACAATAGTAAACAGAAACAAGGATTAAACAATAAGTAGGTTATTATAGGTAAATAAATATATTAAATCAAAGACATAATATAGCAAAATGCACCACTCACATGAACAATAAAAACACAGAAATAGAAGTGAAAGGCAGGATGGAGGCTGTATCTAATATTTATCTCCAAGGTGTACAAAAGATTGAAAGGAAATGTCATTATCTGTCGCAAAAGTTATCCACAAGAAAATTCACATTAGCAACATCAACACTGTAACTCTCTTGTTAAAAAAAATGTTAATTTAATTAAATATTTACATAAGCACAACTTTAATATCCACCATACCAACAAACATTCACTACAACATGACAGCAGGGTATCTACCCACTCAGCACAAGCTGACATTTGCAATAATTCAAAATAGTCTTTTAAAATATGCTTCCATAACGTTCATTAACTTTAAAAGTACAGTCATGCAGTATAGTCCTTAGGACTGCCGTATGTCACACACTTTTCAAAACTGCACTTGGCATGTGTAGTTTCAATAAAGCCTTACTTTACTGTGTCAGTCCCAAAGGGCAACAGCTTGAAGAAATGCAAATCTACCAGCTGGTAACAACCCCTCCATTTCAAATCAGAGATGGAAAATGCCAGTAGGTTGAGTTAATGACTCCAGCTATGGCACTCAGGTACTTCTGAGGGCTGTACTTGGGGTCAATGAAAAAAATTAGAACAAAGTAAATGAACACTAATTAGTCTCCTACATTTTCCCATGAAAGCAGTCAAACATCTGTACATTAGATATGGTAGATAAACTGTGCTAGAAATCTTTGCATTTTATACCAGCATCATCTGGGATAAGGATTTATACCTGGACTGAATTCTAAACACATCAAAGCTACATAAATATTACTAACATTTGCATTACACACAAAATCTCTAGTGCCATGGCAAAAATTTTGTAATGAGGTTCTCAGATCAGTGAGAAACATATTTATACTCAACATGATTGATTAATTACAGAATCAGGGCTTTGTCTTAAACTACATAATTTAAAACCAACAAATGCAATATAAATTCCCAGCTTGCAGTGCATTTTATTAAGTCTGTTACTCACAACAACAATAAGATAGTCATTAAAGTGGCATATTCAGGTAAAACAAAGAATGCTTGCTGTCTAGAAGTCTGCTCCAAATCAATGCAAGCATAATGCCTTCTGTGACATGTCCACAGAAGCAACAGACAACCTCTTCTATAACGTTGATGACCAGCACTACATTTGCTGGAGACGGATACGATTGGCCTATCATCACTCTAGCTGTCTGTTGTAAATTGACAGCTAGAAAGTAAAACATATCTCTGTCAATGACAGTTTCAGAAACTGCTCAGATATCAAACAGCTGTGTGTATACGGGTTGCATGGGGCACCGAATATAACTGACTAAGTCTGCATATACCTGCAACTACTAAATAATCCTGTTTTAACAGCTACAGTAGATATTGTTTTGAACTGTGATGTAAAAAAGTGCTGAAACAACCAGTTTAAAAACTGCCTCAAACAGCCCCCATTAGCATGGATAACAACAGCAAAAGAAAGCATAGTCCACATGTCAGAGTTGAAATTAAACTATCTTCCATGACAGTAACTGAGCCATGTAGATAGTCAAATTCAGGTGGTTAATATATAATTGCAGCTTGAAAACCAAAGGATTAAAGTTAGTTTACCAGTAGAACAGCAGATATTCAACTCACTATCATTGGTCTCAACCTCTTAGGAGGCTAGTGTGGAACACAGACCTTAGTAATCTGTGACAATCAAAATGTGGAACACCCTATTTCCACACTGTGCAAAAACGCACCATTTCCATGGACCCTTGACAAATCTTAGCAGAATCACAGACAAATCCAGGATTAATAAGAAACATTTAAAATATTTCTACTATTACCTTGAGTGACTGACAGAATAAGAAAATGTGAATTAAGATACATTTTCTAAAATAACAATTAAGCAGGAACAAAAAAAAAATCTAAAGTTACAGCTCCAGCAACAGTCAGTAGCCCAGCAACAGTACTGTCAGTGTGGGATATTCCCGCCACATGTACTGCAGGCACATTGAAACTCACCAAGAAATACTTTTTTCTTTGTTGCCCCTAATACCTATTGGATATAAAAACTCTTTCTTGGTCAACTGGCCCACTTGTTGCCCATCACTGGGGCAGTACTACCCAAAGGATGCAGTCAGTCAGGTGGCCACAAGGGATGGTTCTGCTTAACTCTAACACCTGAACATGCTTATTCATGCCCAATAGATTGCCATGCAATGGACCTTTGTGATGCATGACAAACTTCTGTGTGATATAATCAGTTGACCATGCTTCCCTCCTTGCAGACAAGTACCTCCAGATGATTCCCAGTCTCCACAAGGGATTCTACTATGGAGAAGGCACCCATGAGCACACACCCTCCCCCATCCTTTGTCCAGTATAGATGCAAGCATGCATAAGCATGCTTGCATCTATACTGGACAAGGGATAGATGCAAGCATGCATAAGCATTATTATTCCTCTCCTGCCCATGCCAAATTTAATAGGCACCTGATCTTCGATGTGAATTTAGATTACCTGCCTGTAATTAAGATTTATTCCTCTATGCCAGTGGGGGTAATGCCACATGTAATATGTACAGTTTATACAACCAATATATAGGGGGGCAAGATCAATGCCACTGCATTCCAAGTTTACTTTGGCATGCCATACTATACATACTTACCTGAAATTTGGAATAGCAAGGGAAAACTTACTGATTACTGCAAATAGCTAATTTAACATGATTTTGTATTAGCTGTACTGTTACAAGGAACATTATCTTGTAAACATATGGAATCATAGCTCTCAACCTCTCAGCACAAAGATGTGGACAAAGACAAAAATGATGTGGAGCAAAGCCTCAAAAATAGGGACACATTTTAAATATTGCTCTTATAAATTTAGAAAAGTGGTAGAATAAAAGGTCTTGTGTTAATCATGCATTTTCTGAAGGATATGAATTCTGAAAATCAATTGCCTGTAATTATTTGGTGACTTAAGTCCTCACTGATTTGTCACAAAAATCCAGAAAATCACACATTTTATGAAGAACAAACCAAACATATGAGGCAGAAATCTGGACAATTGTGCAGTATGGTGGTTAGTATCATGTAAGAAATGATTGATTTTGCCCAAACTAAAACTACTAAAAAATATATGGTCAATACAGCAACAATATAATAAACCTTTGTGATAAAATGTATATTTGTATGGAAACATCCCTTTCCATTCATTTAATGTTTTCTGCATATCCTTCTGGTGCTTGGTATTGTCTTCTTGAATATTTGAAAGCTGTAGATCTTGTTACATTTTTAAGGTTACCACCTGTCTTAATATGCAGAGCTGCTATGATTTCAGTACTTGAACCTTGCCTGGAAGCATGCAAAAGGAATCCTTGAAAATAACAAAAAGCCTGTTTATTTCAGAAAAAAAAAAAAATTTCTATCATTCATCCAAATATACCAAAAAAAAAAAATATGCAAGCATCAAAACACACTGATATGACTAAAATGACAAAAGAAACAAACTAGAAATAAAAAATAATACAATTTTGTACAACGTGGAGTTTTTATTTGCAGCAACAATGGTAAAAGAAGTATTTTGCACTGCGAAGGGGCGCTGCTTATCCTGCAAAATCTCATGAAGAAATTATCCTTCTTGATCATCTGAAGAGGAGGCAATCCTGTCCTTATTCCCTACGCATCCTGCAACATTCTGCCTTCGCAATGATGATTGTTCTCACTCCCTGTGCCCTGCAATACCTTCTTTGAAGGTGTTGCAGTGGCACATAAACAAGTAGCAGAATGCAGCTGGCTGAATTCTTTGCATCCTCAGTAGCTCCCTTTACTTTATGAACATTGACCTGATTGGTTCATATACCACCATGCTGATTGGGTGCATTATGCTATATCAGCTAATCAAAAAATGGAAAAGTGCTGCCAGCAGTGTTCAATGCAGAACAACAGAACAGGTGGCTAAATTATTAAATGTGAAGCACTACACACAATCCAGAGCACTTGGCTTCTCAGCTCACTATACCTTCAGCCTTAGCAATTGTCTTGCAAGCATGGTATTTATGGGATTGACAGTGAAGTGCATGCTGGAAAATGTAGTTTGTTCCACTAACAAGTCTCTAAGCTACTGCAGTTGAAACTGGGAGGAAGAGTGCAGTTTTGTGATTTCTGTTTCTTCTGCTTTACCATCTCATGTCACATAATTTTTAGCTCCTGAAAGGCTTGAAGACACACAAGGAATAACTGTGTCCCATATTCATCCCCTGCGCTGAAGTTTACTTTCTGTTGATATAATTCAATTACAAATTCACTGCTCCTTAGCCACTTATTGTGACTAATGCCCTGGGTGTGTTAAGTGTCTTTTGGTTAATTTTCTTACAGAATGTTAGGGCATCTGTAGAAATACACGTTGGGTTATTTTACAATCTCATATGTATGAGCCAATTACACATCAGATAGGAAAGAGTGAGACAATGAGTTCATAGACACACAAAAAAAGTAAATATTACCAAAAAAAGTGCAAAGAGGGAAATACTTTTAGATATAATAAAAGCTCTAAAAACAAATATAAGCAAATATAAGCAAATATGATACCTGAGAAAATGAAATTTATACTATCAATTTTATTTATTTATTTATGTGTTTGTTAGTTTGCATTTGTTTACCAGAATTGCCCAATGAGCACCAGTATAACTCCTTTTCAGTGGGAAACTTGGGAGAAAAGCTACAACACAAAATACATAACTAGCATGAAAATAAAGGTAATAAAACAATATTAGAGAATACAAAATTACAAAATATAAATTATAACAAGTAAATAGTGCAAGTACTTTTGTGCAATAACAAGTCACAAAAGATATATTATATATAACACAAATAATACTTAATATCTTTGATGTATAAACGAAATATATTCTAGACAGTATATGGAATTACACAACATTCAGAGCAATCTGAAGCAATTAATCCCAGATGATAAATTCTTAAATTGGGCAATAGGTCAAAATATTAAATAGATCTAACCAGATAAGTACTATTAAATGCTTAGAATGGTATAAAATAAAACCAGCATAAAAGATATACTTAAGCAGTTTAAAAAATATTATGAATTATAATGAAAGAAATGAAATGCAGCCAGAAAATAAATATAATATGCTTTGAACAATGATATATGTAAAAGGTTATTTTAAGATTATCTTAAGATGCTAAAGACCTACTAACAAAACAGATTAGTGAAGCAGAAGTTATGTAATAAATAAAGAAATGAAAAGAGAATAAAGCTTCAGGGATAGCTGGATTAATTCAAGAAGCATTTAAGTTATTTCCCCAATAATTTTACAATTAATAACAAATGCAAACACTAAGGAGATTCTGCCGAGAGGGATGACTGCAATTAGAGATATAGACAATACACAAGAGGGGGCTGGAATTTATTGGAGAAAACTGACAAAGGAACCAAGGTATTTGGAGCAAATAACTAGAGAGGGAAAGGAAATAGAATGAGAAGACATCATGAACTTGTTTGGGCTGCAGGCTAGACATTGCCTTCCTTATCAATGATTGATAGCAAAGTATAGGCAAAGAGAAAGAAATGCGGGGTCCCAAATAAAAGAACAGCACTGGTAGAGGTTTTAGTAGAATCTACAATAGAAGGTGACATTAAAAAGGAATAATTATTAGAGCATATAAAATATTGCATGATATCTATATGAATCAAACAGAAGAGGTTAGCAAGGATTAGGAAGAGAGATTGGATAAGGAATTCACAAATAAACAATGGGAGGATATATGTATGTCTCCCAAATATGCAACAATATCTAGAAGATTTAGGATTTTTGTTTTTAAATGTTTACATAGATATTTTTATACTCCAAGTAGACTCCAGAGAAGTTTTCCTCAGGCAGACAGCAAATGTTGGAGGTGTGACAGGGAAGAAAGAGGTTATTGGGAACATATTTTCTGGGAGTGTGGTGAGTTTGCAGACTTTAAGGATTCCCTGCAGGATTCACTTAAGGATTCCCTGTGGGATGCACTGTTGGAGATGCTAGGTGGACAAATTGGTGTAACTAGGGAGATGATCTTTCTGAGCTATGATACAGAATTAAAATTGCCTATACACGATAAGGCCTTTCTGTGTCTAATTATGGTGAATGCCAAAAACAATTTACTAGAAAATGGAAAGCAAAATCTAAACCAACTATGCTAGAAGTAGTGAATATAGTAACAGAGATAAAACAACTGTAACTGAGATCTTTAGAAAAGGGTAGGAACAAACTACATAAGAAAAATACATACAGGGGAGAAATGAGGTTTAAAAGAAGGCAGGACTTAAATGAGCTATGTAATGTCTAACTGAAAACGATTGGTTAGATTATAAGTGATGTATAATGTTTGCAACTGGGAGTGCATCAGTATGGTTCATAGGTTCATACTAGGCTATCTGCCCTAGGGCATTTATAAGCCTAGCCAGAGTGTGTTTGGCTTTCGCCACCCATTTTAAATGAATTTTGCTATGCCCTTTTTCGAGGTTAGTATACTGTGCCTCTGTCTAACAATGACACAGAAGTGATACCCGGGGGAACAGAGAGGGCTCGTCCGGGATTTGAACCCGGGACCTCTTGCACCCTAAGCGAGAATCATACCCCTAGACCAACGAATGCTTGCAACTAAGATTGTGTAGGTGTGGTTTGTTTTTATTTATATAACTGCCTGTGTCATAAGCGATAGTTTAATAAAGATGTTTCTTATTTACAAAAAAAAAATAAATAAAATTGATATTCCAAGACCATGCAGATATTCCATAATAACACTCATATTAAAAGCAGATAAAAATCCTATTCACTGTGTGTATTATCATCTAATCACACTCATCAGTGTGGAGTATATGATGATTATTTCAATATACATTGAGAGAATAAAAAAGAAAATCTGACACTTGAACAATGAAGTATCACACTTGATTCATGAAGGTCATGAATGAGGCATTGTCTATAGATGGGCCCAGGAACGTATAAAATGAATAATAATAATAACACTACATGTAAGAAAGAAGAATGAAGAGTTTGCAAGTTTTAGTTTAGACATGCACAACCTTTAATAAAATAAATGGAGAGGACTTATTTATGTTATTAAAATAACTTTTCCAAACAATGATAAAATCATCACAGACTCTTTATAATGATAATAAAGCCCATGTTAACTCAGGCCCTTATCTCCCAGGAATAGTAAATATTAACAGGGACACCAGACAGAGATGACCTCTGTCACCTATACTATTTTGCTCGAGCTATGGGACCATTTTCTAATAGTTTAAGTAACACTGTCTATAATTAGGTGCCTAGTCAGCAAGATATTTCCCTGAGCTACATTTGGTTGGGGACACATGGCTAAAGTGACATTCAGCTGCATAGAAATATGGCTGCTGCACATTCCTTGTGGGCAAAGTGAAGCACTCATTGCCATAACCAAGTGCAAGACAACAGGAAAAGTAATGAGTGTTGCTCTCAATGTACAGTACATGCTTATGTAACTACAATGTGTACAAGTGTGCTGCATCATGGAGGAAATCCTACATTTTACTTGTAGCCATGTTTTTGTTCCAATTTTAGGTTATGGTCCCTAGACACATTTTACTGCCCATGACATGGCCACTGTGCAGCCTGCTGATGATACCTGCTGTACTGACTGCTGTCTCATGTTTCTTTGGGGATCATGGACATTATTTTCCCCTGTGCATTTGGTTATGGAAGCAGTGGGCATGGCACCACATTCTTATCTTTTCCAACAGGGAATTCACAACAGCTATATTTTTCTGCATCAGAATGTCATTTCAGCCATGGGTCCCCAACCAAATGTCCCACAGGGAAATGTCTCACTGCCTAGGTACATGAAACCAAGAAATACAGATATAATGGGTTTTAAGATAATCAGTGCACATCAAATATACTACTTCTTGCACATGATGTTTAATTGACTATTAACCAATACATAATCTTCCTATTAAATAGGATATAGATAATTACAAGCTTTAGAGATATTTCTCCATTGAAGTTTAATAGTAATCAACATAAAATGTATAATTATGAACTAAAAAGGAAACCATACAAAAATATTCAAAGAAAAAGTGTCATATAGATAAAATAAAAATACTTAGGAATAGTCCTAACAAATACTGTATGAACATAGAAGTAAACATAAATGCAATAACGCAATAACTAAATCATAAAGCAATCAGACTGAACATAAACCTCATTTATATTTAAATACAGATTATTACTGACTAAATTGGTATTATTTCCAAACATATACGTCATTCAAACAGCAGCTTTAATGCTTCCTAAAGCCCAGCATTTTATATATATATATATATATATATATATATATATATATATATATATATATATATATATATATATATATATATATATATATATATATATATATATATATATATATATATATATATATATATATATATATATATATATCATACATACATATATATATATATATATATATATATAGATATAGATATATATATATATATATATATATATATATATATGTGTCACCTTCATTTGACCGAAAGTTCAATTGCGCGACAGAAATTTCAGGCAACCCAAATGCCTGACAGTTCATTTGCCCGACAATTAGAAAAATGCACTGTAGTGCAATCCTGGAGTTAGAATATATAGTTAGGCGGTGTGTGGGGGGGCCTAACTATATATTCTAACTCCAGAATCATACTGCAGTGGGGAAAAGGGCAAAAAACTTTTACTCATCTTTTTCTAACTGTCAGACAAATGAACTGTTGGGTAAATGAAGGTGACCCATATATATATATATATATATATATATATATATATATATATATCCTTCTTGTGGTATCTCAAGACCTTATAATAAACAAAAATAATAAAACATGGAATAACTGAGTTCTTTGAGTTTTATGATTTCTGACTATAGAAAGTTATGTTATAGCTTCTAGTTTCAAAACTATCATATATTGACTGAACAGTATGATACAAATTTTAAAAAAACTATACTAACAGCTGTGAAGTGTTAATAAATCTCAAATAACCATGTTAAATGAAATAACATTCAGCAAATTTCAATATTAATATCAAATTCCTTTCAATATAATATAACCGATATATTTGACTTTCAATATCTACAAAATGCACTAAAGACTATTAAAAACTATATTCACAAACAAATTAACTTAAAAGGTTGATTATTCATTATGTTTGCTTTGGTAGTGAATATAGATTTACTTGAAACTGCAAATGGAAGCATCATGTTATATTTTAAAGAAAATAAATTCTTAGTTTGGTATAATTGTGTGTAATGAGTAAATGTTAAAACAAACGTGTAGGAAAATAATATAGTTAAGGGAAATTAACTGTAAAAGTCATGGGAGAATTTAAATTTAAGGAAATTCAATGCTTTTCAGAATCTACTTCAAAAGGATGCCAAATATTATTAGAGTGCATCAATGAGAATGTGTATAGAGACAATTATAATACATTTATCTTGCTTAACTCACAAAAAATGAGAAAATAAAACAAGATTCATATTCAATACATAAAAATAGGATGCAAATACCTACAAACAGAAACATGGAATTTACTTTAAAATAACAGAAACACTAATATTAAGATACATTAAGTACACTATAATCTTGTTTTTTTGGAGAATATATACTTGGGATTCTTAAATTGAACATTTTATAGTTCATATAAAATAGTTAGAATCAAAAAAGTTAAAACAGTTATTCATCTTAGACATGCAAAGAAAATGTAGATGCAGATGAAAGTACATATGTAACATAAAAAACAGATTATCTGAGAAGAATGAGGAACCTCAGACTTATCTTGTTTTTGTTTTTGCAAGGGACTATGAAATGTAAATAATTTGCTTATCTCTTCTGCATTTTCTTGGCATTGGTCTGCTAATATCAGGCAATGCAATGAAGTATCATAAAGGTCATTATTTCCCAACATTAAGGTCCTGAAGATATTGAGATTGAGGTTAGTGCCAATTTGAAGATACAACCTTTTATTAAAACTCCAATATTTCAAAAATAAGTAATGATGACTACTAAGGGGATGAAATAGTGAAGGGGTATCTATGACACGCCACAGTGAATGATTAAATAAGAGTATAAGGTATGTGTGTATAGTTTTAAAAGCTAATGATCTAGCTACAGGAAGTTGCATATCATGTGATATGTCTTCTTTTGTGAGAGTTCACACTGATTAAAGACCTCAGGATGGCTTGCCACCATTCATACTGTCAGGCATTGTTGATATGATAGTGTAGGTTTAAGCCTCTAGAATGAGCATTTGCATTACCACTTGTTCTGTTTAGGTGAAAGAGTTCAAAGAGTACTGGGTCATTCGTAGCACAGAAAACTCAACAGAAATCACCCCTTGAGTAGAAGGATAGAGCTTTCAGTCTATCAGAATAGCTAAGGGCACTGTGACTAGAGATCTTTTTGGTAAGGAAAAATCCGAAGTCTTTTAAGATGGTTTAGCTACTTGGTAAGGGTACATGCCAAAAAGTGCATTATATTCAATGATAGGCCTAATAAATGATCACTAAAGTAGGGCTATAACTTCTTTAGACATTGAGAAGATAGAACAGAGAATAGGCATAAGGTATAAGATTTTCTAATCACCATAGTGATGGGATGGTCAGAGGAAAGTCTGTTATCAATATACACACCCAAGTCCTTGATGACAGCATCAGATTTATGTAGAATGTTATCTATATGGTAAGCAGTACTGATGCTAAATTTACCAAAGGAAACCATGCTGATATTTTTTGTGTTGATGATAAGCCCATAATTAATATAGTCCAACCCTTGCTAGAAAATTTGAGTACCAGAATATGACTGGATAACGACTCCCAGTTAATAATAATCAGAAACATGATAAGCCATAATCCATTGATATTACCTTTTTTGGCTTAGAAATTAATACTATGGGTTCTGTCAGATAGCCATTTATGAATCCAGTGAACTATGTAGGAGTTAATGTTGAGTTAAAATAGTTTGTCAATAATGCCAGCATGGGGATACTACCAAAGGCCTTGGCAAGGTCCAGATAAGCATAGTAGATTGTATACTAGCCTTTGAATTCCTGATGGGATGGCTTGCCTTAGTGTTTTGTTAAAAATGGAGAAATTCCATGTATAGAATTAGATGTCCCACCCAGGATTATATCATCCCAAGGAGCAGAGTGCTTGTCATTGCTCAGAGCTAACAGCAGCACACTAGAGGTCATTTGCTCTCACTATGCCATTGTTTTGGAACCTGGCCAAGAATGTAATAATTAAATGAATTTTAATTCCATAGTCTACATTTTCATTCTGCTGTGCATCTAAGCTGTTTGCATAGCCCCACAAATCTGAATGTTCTTTATATACGGTTCTGCATTATAATATCCTTGGACATTAGTAGTCTAACCTAAAGAAAAATGTATGAAAAAGTCACATTTTCTTACCTTCACAGTGTCTGTATATGAACAAATTTATTTCAGTGTAGTACAGTCTTGAATTTTACTGTTTCACTGAGCAACCAACATTTTTCCACAACATTGTTTTAATTTTAAGATTGAGGTGGCTTCATTATAGCAATCAACACCTCTAAATTTCATGAAAACCTGGATTCAGTTGAGTCAGTATTATAACCTATCATACAGTTTTTTTTAACCAGTGATACATATTCAGGTCATCATGTGATATTTGTGTATATTTTTTAAACATAAATCATATTTTTATTAATTCTAGTTATCAAGTTTCTTATTTTAAAGCAGTACATCAGCTAGATATTTCAGTTTATTTTCAATGTCCTTTTTGTTTTTTATGTCTGACTCTTTAAATTTTTGGTATTTCATTAATTTTCTTAATTGATGTTTGTATAAATTAACCTAAGTGGAATGGTTTTTTTTTAGTTCTGAGGAAGTCTGAGAGATATTTGGATGAAAACGCGTGTGTAATTTCAGTGGCGTTAAATAAACCTTACTCTTTACCAGCCAGCAGTTTTATGCCCTTTGTGGTCCAGGAATTGGATTTTTAGTTTTGTTGAACTGGACTGTGACTCTTTTCTGTGGTTTTTGTTTTTATGGAGTCCTCTGAGGGGCATACTATTTCCAATTGTTCACCTGCAGCCCAAATGGGAAGTGAAGTTAGAAAGATACAAAAGCTTGCTGGTCAACTTTCGCAACTTCTTGATTTGTTAACCCCCTTAAGTCAAGGGCTTGTTTCCATTCTACAGGGTTCTAATTTGCTTGATAACCAGGAAGCTCTATCTGATCCTGGGAGTCATACACATTCCAATGCAACATTAGTTCCACATGGCGTGAATGAGTACATCCAAGCTTCCGGTAGTGAAGCATTCAATTCTACACCAGCACTTCTTGCTTCCAACAACGTTTTTGATCCAGCAGTGGAACGAGTGAATGGAGTATCATCGGCTCCTGGGGACCTTACTCAGTTTAATCAATGGCTGCAAGATAAACCTCTTTTTCAAAAACCTCCATCCACCGTTATTAATGATGATTGTGCCGACACTTATTCGGATTCCTTGGACAAACTGCATAATGCTTTAACCAGGTACAAAACACTTAGCATTGATAATTCATATCTCAATGAGTGTATCAGGCTACATATTGTGCAGAAGGGATTCAGGGTATACTAGTACCCAAATAATGTGACTATTGGTGGTGAAGTCCACCAGGAACTTTTACATATTTTTGATAACTGCGGATTTGACATCCTTAAAGCTATTGTGCATAATAATAACTGTGAAATGGATATTTTACAAAAGCATATAGATACACTCAATGCACTTATTACTAATGATTTCTTATTTTCTGTTCAATCTGAAAAAATCCAATATTTTCATTTGAAAGTGCAAATCGATAAAAAATGTGAAGAATTGTTAAAAAGGAAATATAGAAAGTTGGATAGGGACACAAGGAAATATAAGGAAGGTAACCAGTATCCTTTACCCAAAATGTTTTATCATTCAGTAAATTCTGAACATGCTGTGAACCAACAGTTTACACTAAACAACAACAGTTTTCATGATGTGAACTTTGTTAATACTGATGTTCCACATGGTTATGAAGATGTAGGGCCACAGAGATCTGATATGCTCCGGAATAAGAACAACAGTAACACCCATTTTTACAGGGGATCGTACCCCAAAGGAGGGGGGGGACCATGGGGAATTACCATTAGAATTACCCTTAATTGACATTGGATAAGATCAGGAAACAACACATGTGGTTAGTAGAGCTTGGTACAACATATTCAACTACAGTGGATTAGAAATCACTGATGATCTTTGCAACTTATTTATCAAAGGTTTCAAGTTTCTACCCAGTGGTAAAAGTAAACTACTACAAATCCTGTTGGATCTCAAAATGTTTACTAGAGGGTTAAATCTTTTAAACATTTTTGGGGAAAATTCAAATTCATCGGATTCAGTTCCTCCCAAGAAATTGAGTACTTTCAACCCCCCACTTCACCCTCAACTTAAAAATCTGGAAAACACTATTGAACATGAGATACGTAAAAACTTTGATTCTTTCAACATTTTTTTCCAATTTTGATGTTAGGGACAGAAAGTTATTGGATTCCCTATGCTCTAATCCTAATATTCGCATAATGGAACCTGAGAAGGGTGGGGGTTAGTAATCATGGATAAAATCTTGTACAATAGTAAAATGCATACTCTTTTACATGATGAATCCAGATATAGTAAACTTTCTATCAATGAAATCAACATCTCATATAAGAAGATTGACTTAGCATTAAAAGATTTGTTTGATCAAGGTGTCATTGATCGCAATACTTATCAGTATTTGTACCGCCCTCATCCTCGTGTACTTTCTATCTTTGGGATACCCAAAGTACATAAATGTGCAGATGACCCCCCACTCAGACCCATTGTAGCCTCAGAGGGAGCTAAAATATTCCCCATAGCTAAGTACGTAGTGAAACAACCACAAACACCATCATGGACTGCGATGTTCTTTAATCACAAAAAGTACATGTAAAATGGGTAAAACCCTAAAAACAAAAGAAACAAGGTAAACCCTAAAAACAAAAGAAACGAGGTAAAATCCCCTGATACTTCATCAATGATAAGCGCTTTTGGATTAACCTTCTTCAGATCGTAATGAATGAATTGGGAAAACACTTAATAAAGTCATCGGTGACCAATCAAAAGGTAGCATTAGGCCAACTCCCTCCTCTCAGATCGAATCAGAAATGAACCAATGAAAATGTGTAAATATGCATACTTCTTTTATTCTAACCAATAGCCATTAGTAAGCAATCAAAAGGTAACATTGGGCCAGCGCCCTCTTCTCAGATCTAATCAAAAAGTGAGCCAATGAAAATGTGTGGATGTGCATGCTCCTTCTATTCTAACCAGTAGTAGGTCTTCTATTTTTCAGTATAGGACGCAATGGAACAACTGCATTTAAACCTGGAGGCTTGTCTGCTTTCAGATTTATAATCCATTTAATTTCATTCCTTTCCTTAGCATCAGTAATGTCACCTTGTCTCATTCCAACATGTGTATTTTCCAAAACTTTGAAATAAAACCGATGTGCTGGGAAATGCTTGATGTGAATTGTGAGGCAGTTTTTCAAGTCACAGTTCCGAATATCACAGAGATGCCTCAAAACTTTGTATTTAAAACATTGATCAGTTTTGCCCACATAATATGCAGGACATTATGAACACGTGGCTAAGTATACTACGTGAGAGGTGTTGCAATCTGCTGTGCAAGAAAATTTATGACTAATTTTACTAATGGGATGGATGAAAGTGTTGCTAGTATCTATACTGTTACAAGCCGAACATCTACACAATGAAAGGTCTCCATCTTCTGTCTTATAGGGACATTTTTCATGCCATCTTTCAAGCATAAGAGACGTTTTAGATTCTTTTTGTTTTTAAGAGTGAATCTAGGTGTCTCACCAACAATCTCATGAATTTTGGCATCTTGGGTTAAAATAGGTCAAAATTTCTTAATAACTTCACAGATTTCCTGGCAATCATTAGTATATGTTAAAGTGAAGTTTAGAGGGCCTTTGCTGAATCCTTCATTTGATCTTCTATTTGAAGCATTATCAGTCCTAGACATTATTGGAGCCCCTTCATTCTTCCTTAGATGAATATATTCGTCCTGTTGCAGGGAAATATCTTTAACAGAATAACCTCTTTTATTGAGGTTTCTTTGAAAGAACTGGACTTCTTGTTCATAATCAACTTCTTCTGTACAAAGTCTGGATACTCTGGTGACTTCATTATTCATGATGTTTCTAGAGACATGCCTGGGATGCATGCTACTTCTATGCAAATAATGATTTTTCCAAGTGTCCTTTCTATGTATCCTGGTTCCAATTACTTTATTATGGTTGATAAAAAGTGTAACATCCAAGAAATCTATGCTGGTATTCGAATACTGTGCGGTGAACTTCAAGAAAGTGGTGGTTGAATTCAACTATGAAATGAATGACAATAATTGTTCCTCCTACCCATTCCAGATGAGTACAATGTCATCCACAAAGTGTGCATAATACACTAAGTTCTTGAACCATGGGTTTGAATGTATCAAAACTTTCTTTCTCTCCCAGTCAGCTAAGACCAAGTTTGAGTAACTGTTTGCACATGGTGTTCCCATGGCTACTCCCCAACACTGCCAGTAATAGTTCTTACCATAGCAAAAAAATATTATTTTCAAGTACCATCTCAAGCAAGCTGCAAATATGCTCCACATCAAGACTGTGAGCATGCATGCTAATGTAGTCTTTTATAGACTCAATCCCAGGGTCATTTGGTATAGATGTGAAAAGACTGCAAATATCCAAGGTTACTAACAAAATATCAGGATATGCTTTCAAATCAACCAACCTCAGCTGTTCTAATAGCATGTTGGTGTCTTTAAGTACTGTGGGTATAGTTAATAAGGGAACTTGTAGTTGTTTTTCCACATACATTGAGACAGTTTCAGTTACCCAACCATGTCCTGATACAATAGGACATAAAGGAGGATTTAAGATGTCTTTATGAATTTTAGGAAGTCCACTTATAGATGGTATCATGGGGTGTGCTGTCTCAAAGAGTTCAAAAAACTCTTGGTTTATTCTACCTTGCACCATCAAATTATATAATTCATCTTTTATTTTAGTAATCTTAATATTAAGTTATGTCTTATTGATCTTCTGGTAGGTTTTCTCATCTTGTAGCATTTTAATCATAATACCAGCTATCATCAAGTACCACAATGGCACCTCCTTTGTCCGAAGGTTTAATAACGAGATCCTGATTTCTCTGAAGATCTAACAAGGCTTCTTTCTCTTGTTTAGTAATATTATAAAAATGTGATGGACCTGAATGGTCCTGCGTTAGTTTCTCTGCTTCCCTTTCACAGAGCTTAATATAAAGTTCAACCACTGGGGGATTCACAGGAAAGAAAGAACTCGGTTTCTTTGGAAATGGACCAGGCACCATTGTTTGATTCCCAAATATGTTTTTTTTTTAACAATTAATCTATAATTACTCCAATTTAACATTGAACAAGGCACATTTTGACCTACTGTCTAAAGGGATGAAATACATTCCAACACCCCAATTTCGATTAGTGGACAACCTTTGTGAAATTATTTTGTTCATGAGGAAAATTAATTTGCCAATTATGTTTAAAGACAAGCCCAATAATGTAGAACTGTGTACAAACAGTAATTATCACAAGCTAAAGAATAAAAGTACATTTATACCACCGACGCATACACATGTGGAGGTATATGAGATACAGGTGATTAAGGAAATATATAAACTTAAAAACAAAATAAGAACAGAAAAACTATTATAATCTCACGATAGAAGAGAAAGGAATATTAAAAGAACTAAAGGAGGATAGCAACATACGTGTAATGAAGCCGGATAAGGGAGGTGGAGTGGTCATATATGATGCATTGGAATGCACTAACAAAATGTTTGATATACTATTACAGTCGGGTAATTATGAGACTGTTTCTAACAATGAGATCAATATAGATTATCAATGTATAGATTCATATATAGAGGAGTTTTGGATAGACAGCAGAATCACTTCTGATGTGTGCAATTTTCTTAAAGTACAGTACCCGGTATTAGCAACACTGGTGGGTATCCCCAAATACACAAAGATATGAATGACCCACCATTCAGACCCATCATATCAGGCAACTATTCCAAAACTTTCTCATTAGGGGTAGCAGTAGACACTTGGCTAAAACAGATTTATACACAAATTTCACATTTGGTAAAAGACTCTTGGGAGTTCTTAGGTAATTTTCCCATTAACATGATAACAAGAAAGGTGTTTATATGTAACAATAGACGTAATAGATCTTTTTTCATGTATTCCGAAAAATCTAGGATTAGAAGCATTTTGTAACAGTATTAGAAGACATATAACAAACAAACTTTGGACTCAACACGATTGTAAAAAATAAAATTCAGATGTTTATTTTGGTATTTTCATCATACAATCTATCTAGAAAGACACGTTCTAACTTATCCGCTTCTAAAATCAGGTCTGTTGTGTCTTTACAAATTTTTGATAGCCTGATAAACTGACTTTTAACTATACCTTTATATACATATCGTGGATGCATGCTATCGTAGCGTAGTATGGTGTTCCTCCAACAGCTTTTTCTAAAAAGGGTAGATGTTAATTTACCATTTCTTATGTCTAAAGTCACATCCAGAAAATTAACTGATTCATACGACACCTGTGCTGTAAATTTAAGAAAGGATGTTGTAGTTTCTAAATAGTTTTTAAAAACGTAAAATTCTTCTATCGAACCTTCCCAAATTAATAAAATGTCATCGACAAAACGATAGTAGGCCATAACTTTTCTAAATGAAGGATGGGTGAAAACCTGCTCTTTTTCCCATTTATACATTACCATGTTTGCAAACGTGTTTGCACAAGGGGTGCCCATGGCCACCCCTGAAATTTGTAAATATAGGCACCCCTCGAAAACAAACACATTATTGCTCAAAACTAGGTCTAAAAGTTGACAGATTAAAATAATGTCATTTATTTTTAAACATGGGAAAGCTATCAGCAGTTCTCTTACTGCTTGTATACCTTCAGTATTAGGTATGGAGGTAAACAAACTGTTTACGTCCATAGTAACTAGTAAATGTTCTCCTTTGACCAATGTTTTGTCAAGGGAATCTAAAGAATCCAATAATTGATACGTGTCTTTTAATATACTTGGAATTTCATTTATCAGTGGTCTCATGGTCTTTTCCAGGTAAACTGAAATTTTTTCAGTTGCCCATTTCTCGCTGGCTACAATGGGTCTTAATGGTGGGGGTGAGACTTCTTTGTGCATTTTTGGTAGTCCCTTTATTATAGGAACCTGTGGATTTTCTATAGAGAAGTATTCATACAGATCTAATGATATTTGACCACACATAAGGAGATCGTAGATTTCATCTTTAATGCCAGCTATGATTCTTGTCAGTTTCGATTGATCTATTTCCAAGTAGGTAGTTTCATCTCTTAACATATTCAACATTAAAGCCTGATAGATCTTTCTGTCAAAAAGGGCTACCCCACCTCCTTTATCAACAGGCCTAAAAACTATGGAAGAATTGTGTGTTAACTCATGTAAAGAAGTCTGTAGTTCTTTAGACATGTTAAAGTACAAGCATTTTTTCTTTACATTAGTATAATATTCATACATATCTTTTTCACAAAGTTTTATAAATAAGTCAACATGTCCAGGTATTATAGGAGAAAACAAACTTTTTCTCTTAAATAAAACTACTTCATTTGTTTCATTAGTGTCATTTTCAAAAGATTTAGATTTAAAAAATATTTTCAGCGCTATGGAGCGCCCAAACATTCTGAGGTCCATTAGTGAGTCAGAGAGGGTGCTGCCCTGCGATGGTACAAACGACAGCCCTCTATTTAATAGCTCTTGATCATGTAAAGATAAAACATACCTTGACATATTGAAAAAAAGTTGAGTCTCTACTGTTTTTGTCGCCTCCTTTGGAAGGCTTCGTTTTCTTCCGATAACTTGCGTTTCCTGTTGTCCCAGCTGTTCCGACGTTCTCTCATTGGAACAAATTTCTTTATCGGATACGGTAAAAAAGGGACAGCGTTGGTACTGTTTTTCGGTATGGCTCCTGGGTTCCTCTGAGCCGTCCTAATACGGTTCGCTTCTTGGTTTGGAAGTGGTGTTGAGGTAACCGCTGTTGGTGTTACTATGATGGGAGCCTCTGGTGGTGTGGTAAAATTATCCCCTGAGGTATCCTCTTGACCAGTTCGTGCAAGTACAGGAACAGAAGAACCGGTAGTAGCGGGCGCTGTTAGTGTGTCATCATGTGGCGCCAAATTTGAAATCTGTGTGCGTGGAAAAGTATGAGGTGGTTCTCTCCTCGGCCAAATGAATACATTCCCTACAAGGAAGTCTTGATAATCGCGTTGTAGCTTCCTATGTTTAGTCTGCTGTAAGCGTGAAGCATAGGAGTTAACTTGATTGTATAAATTGTCCATTCTTTGTTGAAATTGTTCATCAGGGAAGGTATCGTTTAACTCATGTTGTACACAGTTAATTCTATTTAACAGTTCTTTTTCTATTGGGGTAAAATAATCAATCAATAACTGAATGTACTTCATACTTGTTTCTAGATTTAACTCTTGCCACCTTTTGAGTAAGGTGGGATGAGTATCTCCATAGGTTGGCATACAAAGTATTCGCATGCCTCGGGGAACAAGTTTAAAACGTATGCATGCTTCCATATGTTTTCTCTGCCAGTTCAGGTGTTGAAACTTATAAAGATTAGAAAGATTAATACTTAAAAAGTATTAGAAGACATACACATATAGGATCGGATATGACTTGTTTGATTATGGAGTGTATGTCTATAGTTTTGGATCATAATTATATTTACTTTGAAGGAGAGCTTTACAGACAAAATAGGGGTGTTGCGATGGGATCAGCGTGTGCCCCAATCTTTGCGAATTTGGTGATGTTAGACTGGGAGGAGACCATCGTCTTTCCCAGCACTTTATTCAAGCATGTGAGTCATTATTCCAGATTTTTTAGACGATATTTACATTTTGTGGGAAGGGAGTTCAGCTGAACTAGATTCGTTTATAACATTTTTGAATTCTAGTAGTGAATTTCTCATATTCACACATTCAGTTAGCAATAATGGTACTGCATATTATAGAGACTTTTACTTCCCATGATGAGAATTGATTTAAATCTCGTATTTACAGAAAGAGCACATTCTCCAATGATTATTTAGAGTTTTTGAGTAATCTTCCTAGAAAACAGTTGTACAACATTTTCAAAGGACAATGCATAAGAGCAGCCCATATGACATCTAGATATGAAGAAATGGTAGATGAATTAGTATATATCACAGCATTATTCAATGAAAGCGGTTATAACAAGGAAATTATGTCAGATACAAAACATTATGTCATTCAAGAATGGGGAAAAACATATCCACCACTATTGGGAACATATCAGGGAGAGAATAGATGTAATAGTGACAATAAAAAAGTGAATGGTTTAAGAGTGAAATATCAGAGTACATGTGTTCTTGAATATGGTCCCCAGGTACACAAGATTAAGAGAATTATGGAAAACAATTGGAAAATATTATTGGTGGATGATGAATTAAAAGAGTTAGTAGGTAATAATCCACACTTTGTGTACAAAATGGGATGCAATTTAAAGAAACTTGTAGAACAAGGAGGGAAAAATAGAGATGTGAATACAACTAACACTAATAAGAAATCCACCAGTAGGTGTGGAAGTTACAATCAGTGTTGTGTTATAATGGAAGAAGGTGAAATTATCTTGGAAAATATAAACAACATCAACATAAGATTTAGACATGGCAGTTGCAACATGAATTATGTGATATATATGGTGAAGTGCAGTTCATGTCCTGGATACTATATAGGAAAGACAGAAAGACATTTAAGAAGTGGATATATGATCACCTATATAGCATCAGAAAGAAGGATTTCAACAACGCATTGTACAGACATGTGGATAAGTATGGAGAAACACACAAATTTAGATTTGCCATATTAGAACACATAAAACACAACCCAAGAGGAGGTAATAGGAATGAAACCCTGGGATTTAGAGAAGTATGGTGGCAATTGTTCATAGATGCATCAACCCCACCAGGCATGAATGATTATATATCAATTAAACCAATATTAACTACAAAACAATAGTGGGAAGTCTAAGGGATGTAGCATGAGAATTATGAAGAAACTATAGTGTTAAAAATGTCACTACATTTTATAAGTAAGGAATACAGTATTAATAGTAACTTCAGACATAATTTAACATTTCATTTAGTAGGTTTTGTCATCTGAATTGTCGATATGTGTATAGGTTTGTACATAGTAAGTTAATGTTTACAAGTGTATTTTTTGTATATTTTTATATATTTTTATATATTTTGAAACATGCATATATTAGGATTTAAATTTAAATTTATATTTTCTAACTTCAAGTAAAAGGAATTAGTATATTATGCATGTATATTGTGAATCAACCAATTTTTACCAATTTTTATTTATTTTTAAAAGTTTAAAATAGTATTAACATATGCAAAGAGGTATATTCAGCGATATCACTTTAAGGGCGAACCATTACTGAAATTTTTGGTGCCTAAAAGGTTATTTAAATGTATGTGATAGATGGTAACTTTGTTCTGATGAAGCCCGCATACAGTGGGTGAAAGCGCTTAACTACAACTTGAAAAGAGTGAATTCTAGTTTGTTTTACAATAAAAAGATCGATTTTACAGGTTTTTGCATAGCGTTTCCTCTATGACTGTAACGTTGCCTTTACGGAGAGATTAGAGGTACTGGTTGTGTTCAACATTTGCCTTATTAGGTTTAAATGCAGTTGTTCCATTGGGTCCTATACTGAAAAATAGAAGACCTACTACTGATTAGAATAGAAGGAGCATGCACATCCACACATTTTCATTGACTCACTTTTTGATTCAAGCTGAGAAGAGGGCACTGGCCCAATGTTACTTTTTGATTGGTTACTAATGACTATTGGTTAGAATAGAAGAAGCATGCATATTTACACATTTTCATTGGTTCATTTCTGATTCGATCTGAGAGGAGGAAGTTGGCCTAAAGCTACCTTTTGATTGGTCACCAATGACTTTATTAAGTGTTTCCCCACTTCATTCATTATGATCTGAAGAAGGTTAATCCGAAAGCACTTATTGTTGACGAAGTATCAGGAGATTTTACCTTGCTTATTTTGTTTTTAGGGTTTTACCCATTTTACATGTACTTTTTGTGATTAAAGAACATCGCAGTCCATGGTGGTGTTTGTGGTTGTTTCATGAAGTTTGGCTTTTTACCTTATCCACCTTTGGCAGCTACCAGCCATTTTATCCTTAATAGCTACGTACTTAGACTGGAAACGTAAATCTCTATGGGGTGGTGAACTACACATTCTCAAAGATTCATGGGAATTTCTGAGCAAGGTCAAACTGGAACTGTCAGTTCTTGATCTTTTATTTAGTACAATAGATGTAGTTGATTTGTTCTCAGTCATTCCTCATGACCTAGGTTTGACTTGGCTTGAAGAGGCCCTAAGAACTAGACCAGGGGTAATTGTAAATAATATTTTTCTATGTAACGAATTGGCAGAGCTTGTGTTGAAAAGCAATTTTCTATTCTTTGAGGGTGAATTTTATCGCTAGGAGTCTGGGGTAGCCATGGGAGCTAGTTGTGCTCCAACCATTGCAGATATCATTGTATCTGTTTGGGAGTGAAAATTTGTACATAATTGTGTTTACTTCCAATATTGGAATTTTTACTCCAGGTTCCTGGATGACATTTGTATTTTTTGGTTAGGGGGTGAGGATCTTTTGAGTGATTTTATTTCCTACATTAATCAAACTACTGATTTTTTCTGGTTTATTCATCAAGCCAATCCTTCTACTATCCACTACTTAGATGTTACATTACAGAAAACTGACTATAGTTTTTAACCTGTTGTTTTCAGAAAGCCTACTTTCTCTAATACATATATCACTTACAGCAGCACACATCCTTTTTATCAGAAAAAAGGTATCATCAAAGGTCAATTTGCATGCATTTGTCATATAACTTCTGATAATTCTGATTATTATTCTGAATCTGCTGTGTTGCAACAGATGTTTTCTGAACGAGGTTACCCCACTGAGCTTATCAACTCTATCAGGACATGGTAGGAAAACTATTTACAGGCCCATCCTAGGTATGGGAAGTAGTTTTTCCAATAAACATGGCTATATGTATTCCAGTGAGACAGATTACAACAGGGCATTTGTTACCAACTTTAGTTCTAATGCCCAGCACATTAAGAATAGTGTTAAAAGAATGGGATAAATTCTCAAGTTATACTGATTTATCTAATCTAAAAGGCAAATCCATCAAAGTAGTCTTTAAGAAGGGGCAAAATATTAAAAACATGCTCAAGATGGTAGGACATGATGATGTATTTGTTCATAGAAAGAAGGGCACCTTCAAATGTGGCGCCTGTAACCGATGTTCTTTTATAAACAACAAGGAACAGGTATCATTACCATGTAGACGAAAAACTTTAACTGCTAAGACTTGCACTAATTGTAATTCCCAGGGTCTGATCTATTTAGCCACCTGTGGATGCTGTGACAGTTTCTATGTTGGCAAGACAGAGAGACAGCTCAAACATAGAATATATGAGCATACAAATGATATCAGTAGGTGTAATGTCAAAAATGCATTGTATAAACATACTTTATCATGTATCAATGTTAAGTTATTTTTCTTTGTGTTAGAAACTGTACCTAAGAAACCCAGAGGCAGACCCTGGGAACATAAATTGGAATACAGAGAAACCTATTGGTAGTTATTTTTGGAATCTAACAAATCTCCGGGTCTCAATGATCATATTTCACTTGTGCCCCTACTCAAATTGAGGGCAGCTAAATTATGATTCTATGTTTCTTTTATATTTTAACATGGTTGTTTTAATTATATTATTTTCAGTCTGTGGGAGTGTATATATATATATATATGATATATGATATATATATATATATATATATATATATATATATATATATATAGATAGATATATTCATACAGTGCAGGTCATCATGTGATATTTGTGTATATTTTTTAAACATACATCATATTTTTATTAATTCTAGTTATCAAGTTTCTTATTTTAAAGCAGTACATCAGCTAAATATTTCAGTTTATTTTCAATGTCCTTTTTGTTTTTTATGTCTGGCTCTTTAAATTTTTGGTAGTTCATTAATTTTCTTAATTGATGTTTGTATAAATTAACCTAAGTGGAATGGGATTTCTTTAGTTCTTAGGAAGTCTGAGATATATTTGAATGAAAACACGTGTGCAATTTTAGTGGCGTTAAATAAACTTTACTCTTTACCAGCCAGCAGTTTTGTGCTCTTTGTGATACAGGATTTAGATTTTTAGTTTTGTTGAACTGGACCATGACTCTTTTCTGTGGTTTTTGAATTTTACTGTTTCGCTGAGCAACCAACATTTTTCTACAACATTGTTTTAATTTTAAGATTGAGATGGCTTCATTATAAAAATCAACACCTCTAAATTTCATGGAAACCTGGATTCAGTTGAGTCAGTATTATAACCTGCATATGACTCTGGGTAGACTCATTGATAAGTAAGAAATCATGCAGTGTGCAATGTTTCTTCATGTATCAGGAGAGGAAGCATTTAAGGTATTTAGCACATTCTCCCCTAAAGAGGAAAACAGACACAGGATTTCTGTCTTAAAATACATTTTAACTGTTGCTCATAACAATCTCTGAGCCAAAGTAAAATTTGCCTTACATTAGGTATTTACTTTATACTAGAACTTAAGGGATTCAGGAGTAAACTGAAATTTAGGTAACTGAGACACTAAGTACAAGAATGTTACTCTGAATATACCCATAATTCTTTAAGGACTGGCAGAATTATGTGGTGAATCAGAAATGATCAGGTGAAGACCAGATTGTTGTCTAAGACAAGTGGGTCAGAAAGATAAAAGCAATTGTGTATTTAGACTGAGTGAATATTTAAGCTTAGAAACATGACTAAAGAGTTAAAAGAATGTAGATAATGTCAGTGACTGAGAAAGAGAACAGAACAAGCCTGGAACCACTAAAACATTAAAAATCAAAACAAAAATATTAGTGACCACATTATATCCAAGATGATACCTGATAGTAAATGAATTTATTGCAGATTGGGTTTCTAATACTATGACAGAAATGGACACCATTCCTAAGTCACAGCATGATTAAAGTTCATGAAATTAGTATTGTTTCAATCATTGATATTAGCCCAAGGTGCTCTTTGAGGCAACCACAATGTGCCCAGTGTTGAATCCTGCAATTCATATAGAGTTACATGTATCGGTAGCATATCTAAATACAACTGTAAATTAGTTTTTATGAGACTCATTGCTCCTAGTACTATTGCAACTGCTTGGGTATCCTTCTCCACATTGCATTCATTTCTGCCTGAAAATCCTCACATTTTATGACTTTGGGTCTCTCTGTATGTAAGACACTATAATCACTTGGTGTATCAATTTCAATGATCAATGCTACTTTTGTCTTTTTTCATGGACTACTTATATCTGGTTTTCTCACAATTTTTTGAACTGCTGGTAAAGAGTGATCCCATCTGATATAAACTTCATATTTTTCTATAGTGCTTTGTGGGTCATTTTTCCGATTCTTTGCAGTTACGGCAATATTGTAATATTTGCATAATCCCCAATGTAATAGTCTTGCCACTTTATTATGCCTTTCAGAATACAGGCCTTCTCTCATTAGTGTATCACACCCAGAAACAAGGTCTGTGACTATTTTCAATGCCGTTTTACAAAGCTTGTTTTGTCTGTTTTTCTGACATGTTCAATGGGCTTTGTAAACTATTGTGTATGTAGTCCATTATCATTGGCCAGCAATATTAACCTTTCATCTTTTGGTTTAAATTCGCCTCTCCTTAACCATTCCGGCATCAAATCCTGATTAATATGAGGTTGTTCCAGGAGTTTTCTGTATTTGCAACTATATTTATGCCTTTTCCATATTTCTTTCCTTCTCATCTGATCCTTCACCTTATACTCTCTTTTGTTTTTTTACACACATTCCTTTGCTTCTTGATTTTTCTCAAGCTCTGGTTTGATTTCCATTTCTGCTTGACACCAACATGCTTCAGCTAAACTAAGCAAGGAAGTCATCTTAGACTTGTTCTCCTCATGTTTTAAAGCATTGACTATATTTGGATCTTCAGAGGTCAGCAAATATGCATGCAGTCCTACGATTGCAGATCTATACATGCAATCAGTTTTTAGGAGGCCCTTGCCTCCTTTAGAACAGGGAATATATAATCCTGGTATGCAATGATTTTTATAAATCATTTGATAAGCATGAAGCATTTTTCTTGTTTTTCTGTCCAACTAATCCAATACCTTCTGGGGCCAGCCAATCACCCAAAAACTGTTATAGCTTGGACTTTTTTTCCTAGATGTCAGTGCTGTTTTCTGTATTAATTTTAATCTTCTAAAATATTCCTTACTAGGTTTTGTTCACATTTGTTCATATTTTATTGTTGATCCTTCATCAGATCCCAAATATGTATATGCTCCCTCCTGCTCAAGTTCTATTATATCACATTCCTGTCCCAGACTAATGTTTTCTTGCTTCTACAGCTTTCCTGCTTTCAAGGTTGTTTTTGAACATTTGTCAAGGCCAAATGACATTCTTATATCCTCTATAGGAGTTTTTACCAGTTGAAGTTGTGCTTTCAGTTCTTCCTAACACTTTATTGTTTTCTGGGAGCCAAATTGTAACCATATCCTAATCTATTATGTAGACATCTAAATGGGATAAGGGCAAGACAAACGAGAAGCAGGGACAAAAGAATTTTTACCCCGTGATAATAATTTGCCCTTTATCACGGCTTAGCTGCAGAGTCATTTGCTACTGTTTCATGGTCACTGCAATACAATCAATCAATTTATGGTGTATCTTATACATTTGTAAGCACTCCTTTATCCATGAATGTGGATGTTGTCAAATGCTTTTTTGTAGTCTATCTGTCCCATCCTTAGATTCTTCCCTTTTTTAAAATTCTCCATTATGACTTTATTTAACAACAAATGATCCTTTGTTCTATATGACTTTCTTTTATTGTCATTTCGTTCTGTTGCCATGATTGAGTTTTCTTCTAAATGACTGTAAACTCTATTGGCATCAGTTTCAGTATATAGTTTATAAATTGTTGGAAAACAAGTTATTGGTTTAAAGTTTTACAATAGCTTGTAGGTTCACTGTTAAAGAGGAGTATCATTTATCCTGTTGTTAACCAGATTGTTGTCTGCTCAAGATGGCACATATAAATAGTTCTTACTCAGGGCTAAGTCTCTTTGTAAAGATGTTAATACTTTTAGCCAGAAGTTTGGTACTGCATATGATCCTGAGGTTTTCCAATTATGAGCTTTTCTTAGTTTTATTTCAATTTCTCTAGTCGGTACTTCATCCCATTTCATATCCTGTACATTTGAACTTCTTACTGTTTCTTTTACTTCTTCTATCCAATTAGCATCTTTGTTATGTTCCACAGGGTATTCATAGATATTTCTCCAAGATGTCTCTATTTCTTCGTTTTTCTTTTTTGCTGATATTTCTATTGTTTTTGCCTTGTTTTCTGATTCTATGTAAAGCGTTTTGGAGTCATCAATGAATTACTTATTTTGTAGTTTTCTATTATATTTATGTGCATATCTTTTAAGTTTTTCTGCCTGGGCTGATATCTTTAGTTTATTGTTTGGAATTGTGTATGCTAGATCCTGGTCTGTTCTGATACTACACATTGCTTTTATCACATCTCTCTTCCTAATGATTTTTGTTGATGTGTTCCCTCTTCTGTACTCTTGTAGCAGTGACACTTCCTGTCTTATTTGATTAACAGTTTTCTCTGATACTTCTATGATGGCATTTGATTCTTTCCATTCCTTTCCCTTACTGCCCTGTGATTTTGTGCTAAGACTTTGTTATTAATTTAGCTGCACAGTAATACATCATATTTACTTGTGTTATATCACCTGAATTTCAGTGATTAGTCTTGATTATTATGTTCATTTGTTTAATCAAAAACTTTTATCATTTGGGATCTTACTGACTTTCTGTAATCTATTTCTTTCATTGATCTTAATATGTTTATCAATCTCTATTGAATCAAACAACTATTCCCTTACATGATTACTTTTAAACTAAAAGCACATTCTTTGCTCTCCATTTTCTGCAGTTATTCTGCAGAAAGTTCCAGAACATCTTCCTGTGGCATATTCTCTTCAGCTTCATTCTGTGTCATCTGTTGCTCTTTCATATTGGAACTCACTAGCATATCACCCTAAAATATTCATTAGAGTTTCCACCATTCCCTGCTCCTTCCCTTACTGTCAAACTACAAATGAACGTTTGTACTGTTTTCCTACTGAAGGCTCCAAAGTATCTACATATGGAAACTGATCAGATTCCCATTATACCTGCTTCTCCTTTATTTTTATTATTCTATAAAGCTGTGATATTACCAAAGTTGGATTTTCTACACTAAATCCTTCACTTCACATGTAATCATAACTTCAGTTTGTATTTCTTTTACTTCTTCATTACTAATCCTCTTTTCTACTTCCCCTCTTTATTTTCTTATTTGTTGTATAGTAAAATGTTTCATATCCAAAAGCCGTTGCATGTATTTCTCTTCAAATATCTTTTGTGCTCCATTTTTTTGTATTAATTAGTTTTGTATTCTCCTTTGCATAAATATTGCACCATATTAAATCTGTTTTTCTTTCCCATGTTCATATGTCTTCTTCAGGTGTCTCCCATTCCTCTTAGTACTCCTTGCTTTGGGGACTAATTGTTCCATCATGCTGTGACATAACCTGTGTTACATCTTCTACATTAAATCCTTCACTTTGCAGGTATTCCATAACTTCAGCTTCTATTTGTTTAACTTCTGCTTTACTAATCTTTTGTTTATGTTCCCCTTTGTGATCTTAATTTTTGTATTGTGAAATTTTCCATAGCTGGGTGCCTTTGCCTGTATTTATCTTTAAATATATTTGGAGCTCCTTTACTTATATTGATTAGTTTGGTTTCCCCTTTGCATAAATATTGTACCATATCATATCTCTCTTTTTTCCCTATGTCCATATTCCTTTTTTATACCTTTCAAAAATATCTAGATGTTGTTCTTTTTACTTTTGCATGTCCTCAGTTGATTCTTTTTTCCAAATGGCCCAAGATTTCTTGGTATATATAATGTTTTTCATGAATCTGTTGTATTAATGAACACAAATTTGCATTTAAAGCTTTTGACAGTTTTTCTTGTGCCGGTATTTCCCTTTCTTATAATTTCTCTCTTAATCTTTTTGTGTGTCTTCTATCCAGACATTCTGGCCTTCTTGTGTGATAGTAACAATACATATGTTTTTCTTATCCTCAGTAGTCCACTCTATCATCTTTATGCCTCCTTTTTGCCTGCCATGTTTTGTGGTTTTTGTGGACTACTATTTTCTTCTATAACAGGGAGGCCATCCTCCACCTGAGCCTGGCCTAACCACACTGTAGGAATATTTCCATGTCTTGAGGATTCTGCTCTGTCAGATTTTCCAGTCTTGGTATCAGTGTACCCACCTTAACTGCGTACTTTTTATTCTGGGACTTGTGCACTGAGCTGTCTTTTTTATTTTATAAACTGGTTTTGTCCAAGATATATGCTATATAAAATACAGTCTAGTGTAGTGAGATTATGTTCATAGGTTCATAGGTAGGTACTGGGCTATTGGCCCAAGGGCCTATGTAAGCCCAGCCAACAAGGTTCCCTGGTTTATGCCACCCAAGACATTTATTTTCCTGTGCCACTATCGAGCAGAGACAAAAAAGTGATCACCGGGGTATATTTCCTATTTCCCATCCACTCATCAAGATTTTTCTTGAAGAGTGTTAATAAAGAACTTTGCTTGACATAGATGGGTAGCCTGTTCCAGAGTATGGGAAGTCTCTGGGACAGGAATCTATCCCTCCAGCATGTCCTGTTTATTGTGGTGACAAGGTTTAGGTCCCTAAAGCATGTAGCTCAGAGGGATTGGGATTTTTAGGTGTAGCATATCCAACAGCTCTGGGTTTGACATAGCTTTATATGTTAGGCAGAGATCACCTCGCAGTAGGCAATATGCTATGGAGTAAAGCTGGAGTTTTTTGAGGTGGTCAGTGCAGGGCATTTCTTTGAGGCCAGTAATCCTCTTTGTGAGGTACTTCTGTGGCCTTTCCAGCTGCTGCAGATATCTTGTGAGGTACATTCCAAAAGGGGCATTGTACTCTATAATGGGTCTAATGAGGGTCGAGTAGAGGGGAACAATGACCTATTTTTTCCTGAATGAGAACCTTTTTATGATGAGGTGTGCCATGTAGAAGGACTTCCTGACTACTGTGGTGATGTGACTATCAAAGGAGAGACTACTGTTCACCTGTGTCCCAAGGTCTCATATCACATATTCAGTGTTAAGTAGATTGCTGCCTATGTGGTAGTTCATGGGTACAGAGTTTTTACCAAAGGGGATGACACTGCATTTTATGGTATGTTAATATTTGATAATGTGAAAACAGGGTCCACCACATGATGGTACTCAACAAGACTTGAGGATGAATTCAGTTCCAGCAGTACTATTCTCTCATGCTTTCTGATTTTATCATTAATGTATTCAGACCCTAAAAAATGAGCATGGAGAAGCAAGTGATAGGGCTACAGGCAAGAGAATAAAGTCTTTCAGCTTTTCCCGGTTAGGGGTTGCCACAGCAGAACTCCAGTCCGCTAATGATTGGCAGTGGATTTTTACTGTGCTGAGTTGCCAGCCCAATGCCTAACCTTCAAAGAAGGCACACCCATTCACGCACACACCTACCTGCATGTCTTCAGACATCACTCGATCGTGTGGAGGGCATGCAGACTCCAGAGAATACAGACTGCAAATCATTCAAAAGTGACTGTCGGCTATGATGGGAACATAAACATTTGCAAGCATTTGTAAAAAGCTAAATAAAGAAGTCTCACAAGATATAACACAATATAACACATGAGCGAAACAAAAGTTAAATGCTTGCTGGTACAACTTAACTGCATATTGTAAACACAGTACATGCTTTAGGTGGTGACAAACTAAGCATACTTTCAATACTGATTATATATAAACAGTTCACATTGTTAAATATAGCAAAGGAAATACTGGTTAGAAAAGCTGCTGCATAAATACATGATTGTTGTTTTTAAGAGAAATACAGGTACAGACTGCAATATGTTGTTGAAATGTACATTTAAGGCACCACATTAAAACAAGAAATTGTTCAGATCAGAATGCTTTCTTTTGACTCATTCAGGACCAAAATTTAAACCTCTGCATCAGATCTGTCTGGAATAGCAGTACAGATATGCATTTTATATTTCAATGCTTCAGATGATATCTTTGGCAGCTCTATTATTGAAGCCAAACATTTTATGTCAGTTCTTGTGAAGCATTTTGTGTGATTAAAATAATTCATACTGTGCAGGAGCACAGACACTCTTTAACTTGGGAGTCTCAAACTGAAATGATAATGAGGGACGCAACAAACAATATACTCACTCAAGAGCTACATGGCATTACGAGACAATTAATTGCTATAACATTGTGATAGAAGTAACTTGCAGTAAAAGTGTATAGAAGTAACTTGCAGTAAAAGTGTGGGCTGTGTCTTCACCGTGTTTATAAAATACAATAAATACTTGCATTAGCTACCCAAATAGTTTAGGCTATTGCAACAGTCATCCAATAGTGAACATAGTACAGTTGTGTAAGTAAATTTACCATATCTAGTAGATGTTCTAATAGATCACAGTAGCCTTCCACTCCCTCCATCCGTTGTTTGTTTTTGACATATTGCTAGGGTGTGGATGTATAGGCCCTTGTGTATATAGTTACATGTGATTTATTTTAGTAATAATCCATGAGTGGGTGGGAATATTATAAGATTTAACCATATTTGGTATGTTTTGATCATGAGGGCATAGCCCAATTGATTCAATAAAGCCAGCTTTGTATAAATCCTGATATACCTACACACAGGATTGGATTATTACAATTATACAATGACATTATTTAAGAAAGAAATCACTTATGTTTCTAAACTAATATATTTGTAAAATGGTGGCTTAGTCTTCTTCTGCATTGTCTTCTGCTTGGTGATGGACTATACATGTGATTGGGAATTATGTTTCAAAACATGCGCAGTACATCAGTGCGGTGCAAGAGAAGCAGTGGAGAAATGAGTCTCTCAGCTGCTGTTTTTTTTTTTACTATGTAAAAAAAAAAATTAAAAATTATGAGGACAGAGCAAAAATGTTAGGGCAATATTTTTTTTTTCGGTTTCTTTAGTTTTAGAGAATGTAGATGATTTTTCCTCACATTTTGCTCTGCCCCTAGCTATTATCTAGCATATGTCATTTTAAAGTCTGGTCATTCAATGATATGTCAACAGCTGGATATTTTTTCTGTTGGTATATGCTCAGTTTACAATGGGCATACTGGCTGGGCTGTCCAATCAGGCATGGTTGATTTTGAATAGCTATGATCCTTTATGGCATAATTTTGCTTTTTCTTTTCCTAACACTTTGCTTTTCAGCACTATAGCCATCCTTCTCATGGCAAGAAAGTTTGGAAGTTTGTGGCATCCAAAATGCCTCTTTATGTGCCTCTACTTGACCCCCTGCAAGGTGTGAGATATGCAAGTGCCCTGAAGCTTTAAAAGCTGACTGGTTGTAATATTCTGCATGGGATATAACCCAAATAGCTTAGGCTATGGCAAGAAGGCTCTACTGGAGCACCTACTGCTCTGTTAAGTTTACTTACACAACTGTACTTTAATCTATTAAGTTGGTAGCAGAAAGATTCCAGTTAATTCATGTAACAAGCAGCAGAGTAGAAGCACTGAGTGGTCTTTGATAAGAAGCCAAATATATATGTTTGTATGATTTGTATGATTCCTAACTAATGTATTTGGAAATTAGTCCAAATAATGTAGTGTGACAATGTTACCTGACAAGTAAAGCACCCTCAAAACGAAAATATCTAAATACAGTCCAAAAGTGAAGAGTGCACCAGGCTGCAAATAAATCTCACCGAATCTTCCACAGACTGTCCTTTATTAAAACAAACATGCATAGAGATAGACAGGTAAGCGCTTTCGCGTTGATATAACGCTTCTTCAGACCTTAAAAAATATGAACAATGCATCTCTTTTATATACCATAGTGCATTGCACCTTAATTAAAAACCACTCAAGTGTAATTGATGTAGTTAAATGACACTTATATTATCAAACAAGTCTGAATGTAGGTGTCTAAATGAATTATACAAAGCTTATAAAAACACATATAGTGGGCTTATAAAAACACATATAGTAAAAACACATATATTTTCTAAAAACACATATATTAAAAACACATATAAAAATACATATATTAAAAAACATATATAAATATATATATATATATATATATATATAGCAGCCTATTGAATTCATAGTATAAATGTACAGGACTCAATGGTTCAAGGGTCTACTAGCCAAAAAGGGCTTGAGGGATATTTTATCATTAAGCCCATAGAGATGGGCTTGTAACCTAAGAATCCATTTGTTCTCTATCTCTTCTGTGTGGCTTTTAATATTCCCTAACCTATTAGTTCTTGTTAATGACTCAAGGACCATTGAGTCCTGTACATTTATACTATGAATTCAATAGGCTGCTATATATATATATATATATATATATATATATATATATATATATATATATTTATATATGTTTTTTAATATATGTATTTTTATATGTGTTTTCAACATATGTGTTTTTAAAAAATATGTGTTTTTACTATATGTGTTTTTATAAGCTTACTATATGTGTTTTTATAAGCTTTGTATAATTCATTAAGACACCTACATTCAGACTTGTTTGATAATATAAGTGTCATTTAACTACATCAATTACACTTGAGTGGTTTTTAATTAAGGTGCAATGCACTATGGTATATAAAAGAGATGCATTGTTCATATTTTTTATGGTCTGAAGAAGCGTTATATCAACGCGAAAGCGCTTACCTGTCTATCTCTATGCATGTTTGTTTTAATAAAGGACAGTCTGTGGAAGATTCGGTGAGATTTATTTGCAGCCTGGTGCACTCTTCACTTTTGGACTGTATTCAAATAATGTAGTGACCTAAGGGTTTACTTTGTGACTTATATATGATTACTTTAAGTCTGTATCTAAGTTATATAAATGTAGAAGTAAAGAAATGTCTTTCCATAGTCAAAAGTAAAAAGAGCTTATTATTGATCTGGCAAATTCAGTGTGAGAGTCAAAGACCTGACTCTAGTCAGGCTGGCATACAGTATATTTAAAGTATAATGCAGTTTCAAGCTTAATACTTGGGCGGTCAATGAGGGACATGAAGGATGAGATAAATGTAAGTCAGGATCAGAACTGAAGATCAGTGGCTTGCTCTACTACAGTAAGGTAGAGGACCCCCTAGGAGACTCAATTTGTTAATTACAGTGGTCTACTTCTAACTATATTATAGTTGTGACAGCCTCTCTTTATCCCGGGCCAGTAATCAAAGAGCCTAAAAACTCACCACTGACACCAGGGAGAGACGGTCACTAAAAACAGTAATGAATTTACACAGTAGTTTCAGATGCAGCTCTGTGCATAAAGCACAATTTCCCCCAAGTGCACAAAGAGAACACACCCTAGACCTGGGACTGGACTCTTTGTCTCTCCAGATCCCAAACAAGACTCACTCTGGAGTGCTGTGCCCCAGTTCTAAGTAGCTGATATACCAAAATCTGGGTATTTGATTTTCACACACACACACACACACACACACACACACACACACACACACACACACACACACACACACACACACACACACACACGCACACGCACACACGCACACACACACACGCACACACACACACACACACACACACACACACATATGCACATACAGACACACATACGCAGGCACACACATGCAAACACATGCACACACACACACACACTCACACATGCACTCTTGGGAAAGGTTGGCACACATTTACTATCTGTCCCTCCCCCTTCTACGCAGACTAAAAGGTAATCATACTGCCACAAGTCAACTGCTCTAAGGCTCTTACACGTGTATTCAATTATAGTGAGCAAAATCAATACTAATATAAACAGTAGAGTGTAACCAAAGCAGCAAGGCTTTTCAGAGTGGCCACGGTATCAGTAAAATAAGCACAAGTACTCTCAAGCTGTTAAAAGTATTCTCTAAAAGTCCAGCCACAAAGAAAGGTATAAAAATATTTAATAATCAGTAAGAAAACAGAAAACATGAGAATACTAAATATCTAAGTAGAATAAACACCAGAGTTTCAATTTTAGGAGAAATAAAATTAACACAGTTAGACAGATTCAAATAGATACAGAAAAGCAATACTTAACTAATATCACTGTATTTCCTGACTGTCTAAAAAATAACTGTTCCCTAGCTAACTTAATTAATATAGTAAGGCAAGATTAGATGCTGAGATGCTTACTTACACAAGGCAAGGTGATGAGCTTCCAACCATACTGAGCTTACAGCACCTGAACTGAATTCAACTGACTGTCATAGATTTTTATATCAGGTTCCAAAGAAAACAAAACCAAACAAGCTGCTGTGAGTTTCTTCCTCTCAGTGCTGGTTATAGAAAGACATCACAATTAATCACCTGATTCTTGTATGATATACATTCGGAACTTTGCTAAGATTTGTTGCAGTATTTGAAAATTATATAACAATTTCAAAAACTTCTACTCTTCCCTTCCAGAATTCTTTGTTTAATTTATTACTGCTTGTTAATAGCCTGATTAAATTGTAACTGTTATTCTAAGCCTTTGGTTGAAGCACTTGGGCTTCAAACCAGTTGTTTTACATTAAGAAGGTTTGTGGTCTGCACTGTTGTGGCGGGACAGGTAGCTTACATCCTTCTAAGTTGAGAGTTGCTGATTGAAAGCTTAGTGTCTGTTACTCTAAAAGTGTATTAGTTCTGGTTTTAAACACTTGGGCTTCGGGACAGTTATTTTACATTAAAAAGGTGTGGTCTTCACTCTTGTGGAAGGAGAGGGTAGATTCTGCCCTTCTGAGCTGGGAGTTTCTGGTTAAATGCTTATTGTGCCTGCTTATTTGAACTGTTTCATTCTGAAACTAATACTCCTTGTTTGCTGTAGCATAGACTAAATTCAGGCCTGCTGAATCTAGCTTTGTTTGTATAACTTGAGCACTAATCCAGACCATCTTTTTTTGGAGAAGGTTCCCCTGCACCCTATTGGCAGGAGTGTGCAGTTAGAACTTGTCTGATCAAAGACTCCTGGAACGGGGCTCAGTTTTTAGCTTTGTATTGGTTAATTGGTTAATTTGTTTACATCAGTTTGCTCATTTGCTACTGTTATATTAAAAAAAAATACACTTTATGCATCGCCGCTTAGCTAGGGTTAAACTATTCTCAGCACCATAAAGTCTGCTCTTCAAATTTTCCCTTAGAACTAGCCAGTTTTTTAGTTTTAGCACTCAAATCTGTTTCTTTGAGCTCAGCACATGTTCAGAACTTGTTGTAAGCACTAAATAAGTTACAAATTACTACAGCACTCAACTTTCCTCACTTGTCTAGAGGAAAACAGTTTTTAATACTTAATAGATAAGCATCTATCTGGGCATGTATAAGGGTCAGTTCCCAATGTTTTCTTCTGTCTAACTGATGAATCTGGGCATCTTGGGGCAATGCAGCAATTGCCTCATGTGCACAGACAACCCTCTCTTCCTACCACCCAACACTACAACCTGTGAGAGATGCACTTATTTAGCCAAACTGGAAGCAATGCTCTCTTCACCCAAGACTGGACTAGACAGTCAAGAGGAGAAGGTAAACACTTGCACCACACCACACTTATCACATAGTCCCTTAAAACCTACACCACAAAAACACACACATAGAAACACAAAATACACACCTACATTCACAGAGGCTCTCAATAATAATCTGCTCAAGCAACAGAGACATCCAAAGGAGAAAAGCAAGTAACCTCCACCCCCAATACAACCCAAATGAGACATAGTCTACAAACTCAGTGTGCCACTCAACCACAGCCCATAAGGCATAACAACTTACCCAACACTCTAGTCATAGGTGACTCTATAGTCAGGCACACTGATGTTCCACTCACCAGGCTAAACAAGGAGAAAGTTACTATGATGAGCCACAAACTTGCAGACCAGTCTTAAAGCAATTTTGTGGAATATTTATTAAAACAAATCCACAAAACTTATTATCTCTAGCACCTCAGCTCAGTACGCCTTTATCATATTTGTATACTAATATTAAACATCATGATGGAATAAAATCTGTAAAATACTACTTGGGGGAAACCCCGGTAGTAGAGTATATAATAGATTTGATTCTGATGTGTCTTAATAACAATATATTTGAATTTAATGGAAGTTTATATAAGCAGTTACAAGGAACAGCAATGGGGGCAGCTTTTGCCCCTAGTTATGCAAACATCTTTATGGGCTACTTTGAAAGTCATTATATTTACAGAAATACATTTTTTAATAAATATGTACATAGATATTTTCGATTTATTGATGATTTCATATTTATATGTAAAGGTGGACGAGATCAAGTTAATAGGTTCATAGATGAATTACATGAGAATGAAGTTGGAATGAAATTTGATGGTAGACAAATAGGTGAACAAGTTAATTATTTGGATGTAACCTTAAAAGGAAGAGAGGGACTATGTATTAATACTAGTATCCATAGGAAGTTTAAAACTAATTTTATTTTACATGCAGAAAGTTTTCACCCACCACATACTATTAAATCAATCCCTTATGGTGAATTTTTAAGGGTAAAAAGGTTATGTAGTGACCCGATAGAAGCAAAGAAGGAATTAAGTGAAAGCTATAAAAAATTTTGTAGAAGAGGTTATAAGGAAGCTGGTGTAATGAAAAGCTTGGATACGGTTATAAAAAATAAGGGGAATGGTAACAGCTATGGGAGAAATAATGAGCAGAAAAAAACATATTTATTTCACCACTACCTATTCTGTAATGACACAAGAGGTAATGGAACAAGTTAAATATTTTTGGAACGTAGTGAAAAGAGAGGTGGATTTTTTTACACTGCAAACAAGTCTACTTTTCCTTCAGAAGAGGGAGAAGCTTAAAAGATTTATTGGTACATAGTAAATTTAAAATGCCATATATAACAATGAATAAACAAATGAATAGGCAGGGTACTTTAATATGTGGACAGTGTAGTGTGCGTAAATATGTAGTGAAAGAATTTGAAAGTATAAATGAAGTAATATTTCAAACTAATGGAACGTTCAATTGTAATACAGAAGGGGTGGTTTATGGGCTAAAATGTCTGTGCAATAAATTTTATGTAGAGAAATGAAAAGGCAGTTCTCCTGCAGACTAAAGGAACATGTACGAGACATAAAAAATAATAAGCAGACAAGCCCTATAGCAGTGCATTTTAATGAATGTCATGATGGTAACCCGTTAGGGTTACAAGCAACAGTTTTATATAGGATTGAAATGAATTTGTATATGAGTGAACAACAAATGAAATGCTTATTAAGAAAGAAAGAAGCTGTTATGATTTTAAAATTGAAAACAATGAACCCTGTGGGTTTAAATCAAGAATGTATATGGAAAAATGTGCTAAAATGCAGTATTGTGTGTTTTAATGGATAATTGATTCATTTTTAATTGTTTAATAATGTAATGGGGTAATTAAATGTGTATAAAATGGGGGGTGGTGATTACTTGAATGTATACTCTGATAAAGGCGTACTGAGCTGAGGCGCTACAGATAAGAAGTTTTCTGGATTTGTTTTAACAAATATTCTACAAAATCGCTTTAAGGCTGGTCTGCAAGTTTGTGGTTCATCATATTTTCATTTACCAGAAGTGGTTAACAAAGGAGAAAGTTACTGTCAGCTGCCTGTCAGGTGCCAGAATCTGCCACATAATGCACCCACTTGGGTCACTCCACAACAAGTACAAATATGACTCTGTCATTGTCCATGTTGGTGTGAATGACTTGAGATGTACCTCCCTGGACTACATGAAAAGAGATATGGAGGAGCTCTCCGATCTTGTAGCCCAGGCACGTATATGACCCTAGACATGAGTAGCATCCTGCCATCACCCAGAATGATACCACAGTACAAGGACAAAATTATTGACTTCAATAATTGGCTAAGCTTCTGGTGTCATTCTAAGGGGATCCAGTATCTGTCTGCCTGGGATGACATGATCGACAGACCACGATGCTTTGCCAGAGATGGGCTGTACCTGTCACACTTGGGATTCCGGATACTGGCTAAGGCTCTTGCCACCCCTATAGTGCCTTTTTTAGGTAAGGTTCAAATGACAAATTCACCACTCTAACAGGTGCAAGCAAGCAAAATCTGAGGGTAATGCTACTCAATGCTAGAAGTCTAAACCTCAAAATGCATTCACTCGAGGCACTCCATAAAATGGAGAACATCGACATCTTTGCAGTGACAGAGACCTGGTTCAAGACTCCAGAGAGCACCCCTGCATTACCAGGCGATAATTCAAACCATACCTTTCGCTCACCTAACCTGGACCGAAACACTAAAGGTGGAGGTGTGTCCACATTCATTAAGGATATCCACACCTTCAGGCTAGTTGCACAGCATAATGCAACCGAGATCATCCAAGTGCAACTAACTCTGGGCAAGACCGCAATCCAGATTGTAACTTGCTACAGATCCCCCACCATGCCCCAGGATTCCCACTCCTCATTTCTTGATACACTGGAAAATATTAGGGTACACCCAATACCCTAATAATGGGCGATTTCAACTACTCCACCATTAACTGGGAAAGCTACTCATGTACCAACTCTTTTGCTCAATGTTTTCTGGAATTCATAAATTCCAACACCTTGGATCAACTTATCCATACCCCCCCCCAACAGGGGTAGCAATATCCTAGACCTGGTCATTACCAACATGGGTGACGGGTGTTCCACACCAGAGATCAATTCCTTGTTGGTCAGATCTGACCACAAGCTAATCACCCTAGATATCCACATCTCGCCCCCACACCCTATTAGGGAAACCACCGTAAAATATTTCTCCAAAGTCAACTTCACACTTCTTAAGACAGAAGTGTCAAACTTCAAGACACACATGCAGATGGACAATAGAGGTATGACTGCTGAATCCTACACAAATGCACTTTATAAGCACTTATATGAGTGCATGGATCATGCTATCCCTAACAGAACCAAGATTCTGTCCTCCACAAAAAGGAAGCCAATCTGGTGGTCCACTGCCATAAACAAACTCTACAACAGAAGAAAGAAACTGTTGCAAAAAAGAGTAAAATTCCGTGATTATAGGAACTCCCTGGTCATGCCTCAGTAAGAAGCTGAGATTCCTCATAAAATCCTCCAAAGCTAGTTATGAAAACAAAATCACCACTGATTCTAAAGACAACCACAAAGCATTCTATAGCTATGTCAAGAATCTCAATGGCAACACTCAGATCTGCTCTGAGTTACAGCACAATGGCACTAAATATACAGAACCAACTGATATTGCCAACATCCTGGCAGATGGTTCAGTGCTAACTTTACACCCCTCTCACCCCCTAAAGGGCCCATTTCTATACCAGAAGAATGCAAAGTTCCTGTAATCACGGCTGCACAGGTAAAAACCACACCCTCCAAAGGCAAGAATACAGCATCCATGGGACCTGACAACATCTCAGGTTGCATTCTACACAAACTACAGAATGAACTGGCACCCCACCTAAGCAACATGTTCAATTATAGCCTCACCTCAGGCTTTGTGCCCACTGAATGGCACACAGCAATGGTTATCCCACTCCACAAAGGGGGAGCCACCACAGACCCTGGGAAATACTGCCCCATTAGCCTAACCAGCCTGATCTGCAAGGCCATGGAACGTATCATCACGGAACTTATAAACAAAGACATTGGTAATCTCCAAACTCTGGGCCCCTCCCAGTTTGGGTTTGTAAAAGACAGATCATGTCTCCTAAAGCTGAAAGACTTCTTTGAAGCAGTCACCAAAGCCGTAGACAACGGTAAGGTGGTTCACACAGCCTATCTAGATCTTGCCAAGGTGTTTGACACCATCCCCCACTCTGGAATTATAGGTAAACTCATTAAACTAAGCATAAATCCCTATGTCACAAGATGGGTTGCCAACCGGCTCACTGACAAAACCCACACTGTGAAAGTAGCAGACTCCAAATCCGACTTCAGACCAGTGACAAGTGGAGTATCACAGGGTTCAGTCTTGGGTCCTCTCCTGTTTCGTATCTACTTTTCTGAAGTACAGGCTAACACAGAAGGTCTTTGGCTAACAAAGTTTGCAGATGTCTGCAGACTAGGAGCCATAATCGAAACTCCTAAAGATGTGGACATCCAACAAAAGGGCCTCACTGTGACAGATGCCTGGTGTCAAAGCCATGGCCTCAAGCTCAATGCCAAAAAGTGCATTGTTATCCCCTTTGGTAAAAACTCAGTACCCCTGAGCTACCACATAGGTGGTAGTCTACTTAACACTGAAAGTGTGATAAGAGACGTTGGGACACAGGTGGACAGTAGTCTCTTCTTTGATAATCACATCGCCACAGTAGTCAGGAAATCCTTCTACATGGCACACCTCATCACAAAAGGTTTCTCATCCAGGAAAAAAGGGGTCATTGTTCCCCTCTACTCATTACTCATTAGACCCATTATAGAGTACAATGGCCCTTTTGGTATGTACCTCACAAGACATATACAACAACTGGAATGGCTGTAGAAATACCTCACAAAGAGGATTACTGACCTGAAACAGATGCCCTACGTAGACCGTCTAAAAAAACTCCAGCTTTACTCCGTCGCATATCGCCTACTCAGAAGCGATCTCTGCCTAATATACAAAGCTATGTCAAACCCAGAGCTGTTGGACATGCTCCACTTAAAGAAATCCCAATCCATCTGAACTACACGCTCTAGGGACCTAAACCTTGTCACCAGAATAAACAGAACATGCTGGAGGGATAGATTCCTGTCCCAGAGACTTCCCATACTCTGGAATAAACTACCTATCTATATCAGACAAAGCTCCTCATTAGCACTCTTCAAGAAAACTCTTGATGACTGGATGGGAAATAGGAAATTCACCCTGAGGATCACCTATGTGGCTCTGTTCAACTGGGGCACAGGAAAATAATTTTCTTGGGTGGTGAAAGCCAGGGTACCTTTTTGGCTAGGCTTATATAGGCCCTAGGGCCAATAGCCTAGTACCTACCTATGAACATATGAACATAAACATTTAATCAGCTATAATAACACTGATGATACATTTTAACACCAGCATATGTACAAGTCAGTGTGACAGTCAGATGATACAAAATTATTTATAAAACTCCACCTAACTATGCTGGCATATGTTACATATGCACTGTCCTATTCTCCATGGCATAGATGGTAATACCTCACATCATCACACCGGCGTTAAATTGAAATGATGTTCATCTGTAGAGGACACTTTCCACAACATAAAGGAAGATTTTTAGGTTTGGTAGGACCTTAGGATAGAGGTGTAGAATAAAAGAAAACAGGGTTTAAGGTAGAAGCTTGATGATTAGTTTAGAGAACTGTCATTTGTCAATGCCATCAGAGTTCCTGTCATTGAAAAGTCCATTATTGTCAAAAAGTACCTTTTGTGAAGATTGTTTGAGAAACACTTTATGATATATGCACCGAACCTGTGTTTAAAGTAGCTTGAAAGAGATGACAGTTAAGAAAGTCAAAGCCTCTAAGATCTTTTTACAAGAACAGTTAGTGTACCTTTGTCTCTATTTATGATAATGCCATCAGCCAGTGTTCTAAGTACTGTTAACATGCCTTGTCCTGCTCAGATTCCAAACCAATATGTGGAGAAAATGTGTTTTGCTGAAAATAAAACTTTTGACAATGATTTTTCAGTACAAGATCTACAACTGACCTAGTTCTAGCAGTAGAGTTAAAATGGTTCTGCTTAGGAAGTGTTCTTATTATGACCTCTGTCTAAATATCTGTAATATGACTTATTTCAAAGGTTATTTGCAAATTCTGTGGATGTGTGAAAAATGAGGTTTTACAGAGATTTATTAATCAAGAGTAGAGGTCTTTGGATCCACAAGCTGGTCAAACAGTTTTCCAATTTCTCCTGTGGACGTTTTAAAAGAAGATAGGAATCTTAGTTTTTCTTATAGTAAGACACGAGTGTTTAACTGTTAATACTGAGGGAAGTATTTTTGGGAGCTTTGTGAATTTCTGTTGAAAGTCTTCGGGTAAGGCAGGGTCAGTTGTTTAAATGGTGATGCTATTGTCTATGGTGAATTGTTTGGAAACTCAGTTGCATTCAAGAAATTCATAGGATTGATGAGCATCACAGTTTTTTCATTGTAGTAGAAACAATGACTTCTAAATGACTCTTTTTATCAGATATAATGAACCTTTATTCAAGATAATGCATGTCAAATGTTTTCTATATGAACTAAGTTTTTTAATATATTTTTTTACGTCGTGAAAGTACTTGGAGCTCTTTTCTCATCCAAAGGTTACTTTTTGCCTCTTTAGTCTTCTAATAACTGCACTGAATCTACTTTGTGAGCCATGTGGAATGCCTAGGAGTATCAGCCCATACAGGTCTCCACCAGGTAAGTGATCAAATTGCAAAGACCACATTCTCTACATCAGAAGAAGACTGGTATAGATGCTCTTTTCTTCCAAGCTGGTATTAGCAGTTCATTTTTTCCTAGTAGAAAATAAAGCATCTAATGAGGTACCTATAGCCTTAACACAGTTGGTCTGACTTTGAAGGAACTGGAGCTGAACAAAGACACAAGTCGAAGTGACACTTAACTTTCTACCAGGATGTTGTGTAGATGCATTATTATTTACATGTTAATACATAAGGCTGGGCATGTTCTATGTACTTGTGAATATACACTTGTCTACCTACATTGGTCCACACAGTTCTATAGCTGTACCATCTTACTATAATTAGCTGCTGAAACATATGAACTAAAGTACTGTCAATGGGATAGTGCACAGGCTATAAAACTAGGGTTGGGATGGTGGCCTAATGGTTAAGGTGTTTGCCTTACAAACACAAGGTGCAGGGTTTGAGTCTCACAAGAGATAATTGACTAGTCTTAAAACGGCTCGCAAGGGTAGTTAGCTTAGTACTAACCTATGAACTAGTCACTGCACACAGCTTCGGGATCATAGATGTCATATCTTGTTCCTGCTTACATGTCAATGTAGCAAACTTAGTGATCAAAAGCCTGCAACTGCTTTGACAACTGTTTAATGTTGTTTGACACTGTCTAATATACATTCTTTTGCATGTATTCTTAGGAAATGCTTCTAGCACTTCTAATGTTTTTTTTAACTGATAAGTTAGTCTAAATTTTACTCTGGTGATTGGGGAGATGTTTTATGCATTTCCCTTCCCTGTAAATATATTGTAAAGTATTCATAAATCTGCATTTCATTTTTAATTTTCATGTAAGTTATGGGTAGCAGGGCAGCTGGAAGTACACTGGATATTTACTGTATGCTAAAGCCTTTTTGAAACATATGTCCATTAGTAGCTGCTGCTTTACAGTTGGCTTTGCACACTGTATAGTATTTGAATAATTTCATCTTCATGTAGTTGCATGATTACTCGACTACTTTTTTTATCTGTATGCTTGTAACTGTTAGACAATATGAGGCTAACCTATACATGATCTTTTGAAAAAAAAAATAAAGAACAAATATATTGTTATTGTATTTGTCAAAAAGCAACACTTTAAAAAAATATATGGTTGTTCTTTCAATAAAACATTGCAGGAAGAGTGAACTAAAATGCACCAAATCTGCATTGGATTAAAAATATGGTCAGTATCTGCATAATATTTAAAGATATGTAAATATATATGGACACTAGCTTGCTGGCATGACCCACAGAAGTATGCAGCTGTGGAAATAGGATAGCATTTATTAAAATTCAGATGGAGGCCACAGAAAATCATGCATGTGTCTCACATGAATTGAGAGAGAGAGCGAAAGAGGGAGAGAAAGGCAGTGTTACTTCACGTTATCTACTGCTTTTCGTTTTTGTTAGTTGTTGGATTTTCATACTGGAGGATAATCATGAAGAGTTATTGCCTGTAAATGCTCTACAAATTCTTAGTTGTTCCTGGAAGCTAGTGATGGTTAGAACACAGTGTATCTTCAGTTATAATTCACTAAGGTCTAGTTTGGATGCCAGTGTTTACTGCAAGTCATCAGTTTGCTCAACATGTTTATTTTAGAGTGTTTGATGAAAGTCATCAGTTTGCTCACAATGATTATTTTACTTTTTGTATATTTCTGTTTGCATATCTTCTTTTCAAACATAATCTGTTTTTTTACACCAGACAAATAACATTACAGTTGGATTTTTAAATGCTTGTAGCTACTGATTTATCTAACTATTAGTTTTAGAGTAGCCATTGTGGGCTAGTATGCATGTGACTATGGGCACGCACCTTATATATATATATATATATATATATATATATATATATATAATATATATATATATATATATATATATATATATATATATAAATATATATATATATATGGTTGCATGTTTATTATTTATTTATTTATTTGGTTGTTTTTTTATTTGTTAATTAATTAATTACTTAATTCATTTTTCATTTATATTTGTTAATTGAGATAAAGCATTGATCCACATGGACCATTTGCAAACTCAGACCAAGAGCACTGTCTGATTAAATGACTTTGTCAGAGTTACGCAGTAGTTAAGTGTATGCTGAGGGAATCAAATCCTAGAAATAACTAATGAGCAGTTAGTTTAAGTATGACGTCTGTGGCTTTATATTCTGGAATATAATGTGTAAGGCATCCACCTACTTATAAAGGATGATACACTCTTAAAACTGAGATGGTGGGATCACCAGTAGGTTAGAAAACTAGATATCCAGTGCAGGACAGTAAGAAATGCACTGTATTCATAACTTGTTAGTATTACCTTAGTCATTCAAAACATTACATCTCTGAAACTGCAAGAGGAAGACTTCTCTTTTGCTCCAGCACTATGCGGAATGTACCCCTAACTTGTGAAAAATGCTAATAAAGAAGTCAGAAAGGGCCAATGGTTATGGAATGCTTTCCTGGTTCTGACACTGGAGATCACAGATTTTAGAAGTCTTTTAGTTATAGGTTAAATAATTCAAGAAATCCATAAGGAAGACCCAGCAAGACTAGTTGCCCTCTTGTTATGCATGCTAGAAGGAAGGGTAGTTCAGTCAGAAAAAAAAAATTACAAAAAAAGAAGATTGTCAGAACTCTAAGTTGAAGTGAAGTCTTATTTGGAGAATATATATGGTTAGATCTGCTTTCCATGAGAAAGAAGTCCATTAAGTATTTACTGAGCATACAGAAGGGATCCAAATCCTTCAATGTGATGTCTGTGAGGGTAACAATCAGCTGTCAAATAGGAAGGCCAATACTAACCTTTTAGAAACAAAATGTACTTTGGCGACAACACAAGAGTTTAAACTTAAGGCTGGTATTCCTGAAATAGTTCACACCAGGCAGTTTGTAGTATTTGTGTGTGCTCTCTTAGTATAATCAACTGGTTTGTAAACAGAAAACCTCCTGATAGAAAGGAATCACACAGTACCCATCCTTGAGAAAATTCCTTAGACTTGGTAACATGTTGTTATCTCACTAATCAATAAAGAGAGAAGGGACTCAGATTACATGTGTGCACAGGTTATTTAAGTTTCACTGTTCCAAAGTGTATATGAGCATTTTGAGGACAGGCTTACCTGCTGTTTCTACAGTTAGTGAACATGGAGCTATGTGGTTTTGTTCAAAAGTGGCAAACTTTCAATGACATTATTAAAACCTTAATTTAAATTTAGGACACACTATGCAGAGTATGTCTATTCATAATTATTAGCCTGGACACACACACACACACACACACACACACACACACACACACACACACACACACACACACTCAAAAAGAAAACAAAATTTCTAAAATGGATTGTGGCTTCATAATCTCAATGTTAGAATCTTTCTTTTTTTAAATTTTACACAGACTTTTTCTCCCTGGTTCAAAATCTTTATTCAAGAATAGAGGTTACATTCAAAACTTTGACTTTTCTCTCAGATCTTCTAAAAACTAGGATGAGACAAGGCTGTCCATTATCTCATCTTAAATTAAGTTTATATCTAGTACTAGTTTTCAGATTTTTGAAGGCAGAAGACTAAAGGTGTTATTTATGAACAGAGGAGGAGGAAATTAAAATATCTCATTTTGCAAATGATGACCTAGTAAATCTGAAAATCTTGAAACCAACTTTTTGAGACTGTCTGATTTACTGGATTATTTTGGTAAAGTCCCTGGGACCAAGATTAACTTTTCTAAAAGAAAAGCATTATCTGTGAATTATATTTTCATCCCTAGCTCATGAAGAAAGAGCTCCATATTTCTGTTGTGGCAACAGTCAGATACCTGGGAATTATCTTGGCTCCCATCCTCTAGTAAACTATTAAGGAGATACAATTTCAATATGGCCAATACTAGTGACTACCCAACAAAATAGTAAATCCTCTTACTTTATAGGAAACAGAAGAGAGAAAAAAACCCATATGTTTATTTTGCCTATATCTCTGTATAGTTTCTATTCTCTCCTGTAGACTCAGAGGTGAATTCTTTATGTAGAAAATTAAAAAAATAAAGATTATCTTAGAATATAAAGCAGTAGCAGTATATGGAGTAAGATTGTGCCTTACAAAGTTTGCTTTTTTATTGTAAGGCCAGAGTTTAGATTTAGTTACATAATCCAGATGCCCAGCTTTACGTTTCTATAGAAATATATGCTTACAGAGGCCAATATAAGTGATGCATATGAAGTATAAAATGCAATTTTGGTGAGACAGTACTGAACAGATTACTATTTTATTCAAAAGCAATGAGAACTAACAAAAATAGCTGACACTGGGCAGAAATAGCATCACAGACTGGTTGACAGAACTGGTTCTCCCAATCAGCTATATGCACCCACAATTTCAAGATACCAGATAAAAGTTCAGATGAAGTATATCCTTGAACTTAAATAGCACAATCAGTTATACAACCAGTGGTGTATAAGTTATTGGCATGATGTAAATGACAGATAAGCATTAAAAAAGGGAGACTTAATTTGCTACTTTGAGCTGATAATCACATTGTAGACAATTAATTTTCTAAGTATACTTTACTTACAGAGGCCCAGAATCAAAGGATTCGTTTTGTGTTAGAGGGACTAAGGGAGGGCCAGCATGGGTCCATCTCATAAGAGGGAACTATAGAGAGCTGTAGATCCTTAAGAGCTTTCAGACAGGAAGATTAAGCATATTCTAGGAGGAATAAGTACATATAAAATTAGGTCAGGAAGTCTGAAAAGCACTAAAGCATTTTGCTTAATGCCAAGGTATGATGAGAACCTAGATAATGCCATAGTTTAACTAGAAATGTTTTTAAATGCATTTCTACTTCAAATATATTACATAATCTATTTTCCAAGAATACTGGAAATGTGTTTCTAGAGAAAACTGAGGCAAGTTCAGTATATTTAGACAAGGCAAAAAATCTTAAAGTAACTTAATGGAGATCATGTAGAGATTATGCCTTTGGAATGTAATTTTGGATATTCCGATATTTATATTGTTATCCTGAAGCTGAAAACTGGGTTAAACATGAATTGCATTTTCTTTCATTTACTTCCTAGCTTAAAAACTAGCAATACAAATTAAAAACCATTTAAATTACCTGTACAATATAAAATAGGTAACACTTATGACTGAACATAAAAACTGTTAAGGCCAGACAAACACAAATAAATAAATGGTGTTACTGGCTGATAAATGTATACAATAATCAATACAGAAGTGTTAAATCTTTGAGATTTCTCCACTAAACAAATGTTTTGGTCAGGGTATTCTCCCTTTTCTCGGACTGCTTTCTTCTGGTTAATGATGTCTTCACTAGGACTAACCATTTTTGGTTTTGTGGCTTTATATTCAACAATTTTATAACATGCTCTGTGAGATGCTACATTACCTGCATGGATGAATTATCTTTCTAATGTTATCTTTTTGGGGCACAATTCGGCCACTGAAGGTTACTCAATGAAGGTTTTACTCCTGTTTTATAAATAATTGATGTAATCAGATGAATCTGGAGTATTTAATAGGACAATTGGGTTTTATGCATATACTAAGACTGAATATTGTTGATGATTTTATGATATGGAAAAAAGCTGTTATATTAATTCGTACAAAATATTGGGTCTTGACCATAATTTCAACATGCTTCTCCACTGATTCTACACCATCAAATTCCATTGTTGAATGTGACTAAAACTAGTCTACACCAAGTTCTTGGATTCCTGTACCAATACTGGCACTGCAGTGTGGCATATCAGGGTGCTGTACCTGTGACTATACCTTTGGTCAGATAAGATGTTAAACCGAGATTCCCATCTGCCTGAGCTGTTCATAGCTCAGGTGGATGTAAGTGATCCCATGCCACTTGAAATGAGTGTGGGTTCTTTACTTAAAACATATTGCATAAATCTCAAAGACAAATAAATCATATTATTTGCAATATTATAAAAAGCATAAAACATAACTTACATACTAAAAAATAATAAATTAAATACAATTTCTATAAAAATTTTATATTAATGGCACATTTTTGACATCCACTAATGCTTTCAAATATTTCCTCCTGCACCATTTTTGCTATAACCATAACTTTAACCTCTTCTTTGTTCACTCAAATGCTATTCCTTATCATATAGCATTTTCTGATATTTTCCCAACCACACAAGCAATGCTGCTGAAAAGAAATTAACCAATCTAATCTCTTAATATTTTTGTCCTGTTTCTCTACATTTCTCAAGCACAATCACTTCAATATTCACCTTTTCATTTCTTTCCATTTATACGTTTTATACACCTTTTCTAAAAAAATAAGTTCTTATTTTACTACCTTTTCTACAAGAACATAAATCAGTAGCTAGGTCTGTGGCATGGGGTAGAAAGCATTGTGTTGTAAGTGAATATAAGTTCAGGCAGTGGCTCAGTTGCCTGCAAAAGCCAGTTGAAGAGCATGGGACTAAGTGACCACTGCTGGCTAATCCATTCTAAGAAGAAAGAGGTGCAGTTCCAAGCCAGCTGAGGCCATAGTGCCATAGTGCATAGTGTTTATGCAACCAAAGGAAAATTATCATGTGGAGGCACTCTTTCTCTTGGCCAACAGTATCTATGGGCTCAAAGGAGCTGCTGGTGAGGAGGGTGTTCCCAAGTTCTGGGGTAGGTTGTCCATGGGACCAGCACACTGACATGCTCCTTACCATCCAATACCTGTCATGGAATGGAAGACTTACAGGGATTCCCAGACAGAAGCAGATGAGCTGTGGGGCTCTCATCTAGCTTAGCAATACCTGTCTTACATTCTACTGGAATGCATGGTCCAAAGGGATGGGGTAGGGGAACTATCAGAAAATCAATCATAGGAAGCATCTTCCTTTACCTTACATGCTCTTCTAGATCATATGCTCTCATCATGTACTTTGAGTGGCATGTTGCTTTTAATTGGCAATTTCCCTAAAGATATTCTGAATAGAATGCTTGACAAATCGCATATATGTGAAAATAATATTTTTCTTATTAGTATCCTCTCTTTTCTTCTTGACTTCTTTCAGCATAGCCATCACCCTCCCCCAAAAAATTAAAGAAAAGAACATTTCTTTCATATTATTATACCATCTCATCTTATTTTTCTTAATAAATTATCTCACCTTATCCTCATCTTTCATAAAATACCTATTACCCTATTATATTCTTTTTTCCCTTTCCTTCCAAATAGCCATCCTAAATCAGTTCATACTTCTTATGCATATATATATATATATATATATATATATATATATATATATATATATATATATATGTATAGACAGAGAGGAATAAATAGAGAGAATTCTTCAAACCATTACCTCTGACATCACCTACTCACTCCCTTATGAGTTGCATCTGACTCTTGAAGTAATCATGCGGATAACCACCACTGTCCATTGTGTTTTCAAGGCAAAGGTTAAAAAGAAAGTTTGCATCACACAAGCACACACTAACACTTATGGTCAATTTAGATCTATCTTAAAAATAACAGATATAAAGATACTAAAAACACTCTTGGATACAATAACCAAACACTTTCCACTTTCCTTCTTACTATACAAAATATTCCTTCTTATCAGACTTAACCTTAACCCTCCAAAAGAAAAAAAATCAAATTCTGTATTCGTTTGTCATCTTTAGCATAAGATCCTTGTTTCGTGACTTTCCAGACTCAAACCACTGTTCATTAAATAAGCTTCCTCCCAACTTAAAATCCTTACATAAACTTCCTGCTTACACCATCTTATTTACTACTTCATCCCATTGTCTCTCCCCATAATCAATCAGAATAATTTCTGTGAAAATCAGTACTCATATTCACAAGCTATCTCATATTAAAATTATCTTTACTTATCTTAACTATATCAACCAGCCCTTTAAACTTTTCCTTGTTTATTCTCAAACTCGCCCATCTTAAATTCCTTTCCAGCTCCTGAAATGGTTTCATCATTTACTATTTACTATGCAATCAGTATTAAGTTATCTGAACACACCAAGCATCCAGAAGTCAGCACTCCATCTATAGGCCTCCATTTTCCTTTCCTTCCTTTCTTATAATTTCACTTGCAGTAATAGCTGAATTTGTAAACAAACCAAAAAAAAAATCACTCCACTGAAAAAGCATTCTTGACGAACTTCCTTTTCAATGTTCACCTTCTTTTCCATACTACCATTAACAAATAAGGATTCCCATGGATTCCCATAAGCAGATTTCAACAAATTCAGAAATTTCTACACAGAAGCTTAACATCTTAAATTATTCTTTACATGATAATCCCTTAAGTTCTCATAGGTCTTGTATATATTACAAACCAGCAGTAGTTCTTCCTTTTCTTCTTGCCTTGATTTTATCCATTTTACTAGATGTGATGATGTGAGGTAGTGCCAGCTGTGCCAGGGGGAGTAGGGAAGTGCATGTATAACATATGTCAGCATAACTAGCTGGAGTTTTGTAAATAATTATATGTCATTTGAATATCAAACTGATTTATACAGATGCTTGTGTTAAACATGTATTTGTAAAGTTGCTTGTTTTAAAATGTATCAACAGTGGGTCAGGCTGGACAGAAAAGAGATACACATGTATGGCAGACTGTATTGTTGTAGCTGATGAAATGTATATATTTTAACAGAGGATAATGGAAGGGAATGAGTTAAGCTCAGCCCAGCTAACCTTAAAATAGTCTGAAATGAAATTACTTCATTTTAGACCACATAGAATTTTATCTCCTAGGTCTGAATGCAGCCAGAGACATAATATCTGAGAAAAGCCTGACCTGGGATCCTGCTGTATTGTCCTTAGTGTTGAACTAATTGCTGCTCTGGGGTGCCATAGAATGGCTTGTTAGTTTCTGCAGGAAGGGTGGAAGTGTTGGAATCATTTTACAGTTTCCAGATGTAATAAACTTTAGCTAATGTTATATGTGTGGATTGTGACACATCAGTGCCAGATCCTGTTTCAGTTTCTAGTGAGAGTGCAGTGTGGGGGCCACAGAGGTGTGATGTCATTCTGTAGCCAGCATTGAAATTGTATTTAAATACTAGTGAGAGATGTGAGGTGTGCGATCTCACAAGGCACTCATCTACTTTCATCTTGCCTTGCTTTAGTAAGTAACTAGGGAAAAGTATTTCTTCAGTCAGTTAAAAAAATACAGTGAGATTAGCTAAATGTTTTTCTTTCTGTATCTGTCCGAGTCCTTCTACTGGTGTTGTTTGTTTTTTATATTTCCTGTGATTGAAACTCTGGTGTTTATTGTAACTAGTTATTCAGTATTATTATTATTTTTATTATTATTTATTATTAAATATATGCAAACCTTTCATTGTAGATGTGTTTTAGAAAATATTGAATGTCTGAGAGTACTTGCATTTATTTAGTGGCACAGTGGCTCCACATTCCTGAAAGAGTTGCTGCTTGATTAAGCACTAACCTTTGTACACATATTAATTTTAATAAGTGTAATTGGGTACCCTGGTAAGAGCCTTAAAGTAGCTGGCTTCAGGTGTTCTGGTGGCAGCAAATCTACCTTATAGTCTTGGTCAGGTGGCGGAGGTGGCAGAGTGGGTAAGCTATGCAAGCCTTGGTGTGTGTGTGTGTGTGTGTGTGTGTGTGTGTGTGTGTGTGTGTGTGTGTGTGTGTGTGTGTGAAAATAAAATCTCAAAGAGAGAGTGTGTGTGTGACAGCTACTTTGAACAGGGGCACTGAGAGCACTGATTTCACAAAAAGGGTGGTGGAGGACTTGGCTTGAAAAATCCAGCTATAGTGGTTGGTGTGGAGTCTTATTTGAGGCTTGGAGAGAAAGTCCAGCCCCAAGACTGGAGTGTGCATTCTCTGTGTGCTCTTAAGAAAAATTGTACTTGGTGCATAGAGCAGCATCTGAAAATACTCTGTGCATGTATTTTTCTCACAGTGAACATTCCACATCAGTGGCAGGGGTGAGGACTGAGGCTCCTTAATCACTGATCCAGAGGAAAGAAGTCACATATTGGTGAGCATGGTGTGGATATTAATTTAACCTCTGTAGCCTGTATGTAGTTGTCACTGAAGGTGTGTGCACTGTCAGCAGCCACAAGGTAAACATACAGAATTTCAATATTCATAACAGTTTTACTTTTTTTTAGTTTAGTTTAGTCAGAGAAAGCCAGAAAAGATGTCAGCAGAGGATTATGACAAGGTGACAGTGAACCAGTTGGCTAAGGTGTACAAATCCAAAGGACTGGTGCATGAAATCCTGACTAAAGAAGAACTAATTACAACCTTAGTCACAGCTGATGCACAGGTCAGCAACCAGGAAGACAACCAGTCTGATGATGAGGATTTGCAGCCCTCAGAAACAGGACAGTTCACCTTTTCCTCCGAGGACTTAAAAACCTGTCTGGAGTTAAAGAGACTTTAACTGGAGGCAAAATGTATAGAATTAGAATCAGCAGAGAGACTGCAGCATTTGGATGCTGAAGAAAATGTGAAGCATCATCAATATGAGGGGGACATGGAGGTAATGGAGAACAGAATAAATGAACCCAAGAAGCAACAAATTTCATTAAATGTCTTCCACAGAATACAGAAAGTGATAGTTTTGATAGTTTTATTCAAATATTTGAAAGAGTATGTAAATAGTATCATGTTGACCAAGGGCTCTGGGTATGGTTCCTGGCTCCCTTTCTCCATGGTAAAGCTGTGACTGCTGTTATTAAATTGTCTGATATGAATTGTTTAAATTATGACACCAGTAAAAGGGGAAGCCACTAGTTCAGGTACATGGCCAGGATCGGGGTTTAAATGTTTTAAATGTAATCAGAGGGGCCATGTAGCATACAAATGTCTATTGAAGCATAGTGGGGAACAAAAGGTGAGGAAGTCAGTCAGTAGGAATAACAGCATGCCAGTATTAAGTTGCCTAGAGACAACAGAGGTTCCAAACTATCTCCAGAGTTTATATCCTATCTTAGTGGATGGAAAACAGGCCACTGCCAAAAGAGATATAGCATCTGACATAACCATTGTGAAGCCTGCAGTGGTTAAAGAGAATAATACTTGTTTGGGTAGTCCAATACAGTCAGAGCTCTAGGAGGGTCCCCATTCCAAATACCTTTGGCCAGGGTACACCTTGACTGGGAGGACAGAAAATGAAACAATCAAGTAGGTGTGTTTGAAGATACCCTGCAGATGTCTTGATAGGGAAATATTTTGATAATGCTATACCTTGTCTGCATGCAGTTACATGCAATCAGGCTTGAAGACAGGTATGTGGGTCTGGTAGCCTGGGGAAGACCCATAAAGACCCCTCATGTGAAGTCAGGGCTGGTGATGTGGCTATTTCAAGGAGGGAGCTACCCTGTAGCAATGCGCCTGACAGTGAGCCACAGCTGTTGATAGGTACTGATGTTCCCCTGGGCAGGATGGCTGCAGGGGCAGAGGTGAGTGGTAGTACCCAGGCTTGCAATGAGGCACCACTGTCAGAAGATACTAAACTTCCCATGGAAGGGGAGCTGGGAAGGGTCATAGAGGTAAATTACAGACAGGCTCAGCTCTTGGACCCTACATTACTAGGCTTGAGGGCTAAGGAGGCCCTGATTCTCAAGGAAAAGGTAAGTCTGTATACTGGAACAAAGAGTTACTGTATAAAGCATGGATCCCTGAGGAAGGGCTAGAGGGTGAGGTAACACAGCATTTGGTAGACCCTAGAGCCTATCATCTGCCACTAGCCGTAGCCCATGATATTCTTTTTGCAGGCCATATGGGCATAAAGCATACTAAGAGACATATTATCCAGAACTTTTATTCACCTGGGATTGTAAGGGATATAACAGGGTATTGCAGAACCTGTGAGAAGTGCCAGAAAGTAGACATGGCAGGAGACAAGATCAAAGCTACTTTGATGCATTTGCCTGTGATTGAGGAGCCATTTAAGTGGATAGCTATGGATATTGTGTGGCCTCTGTGTAACCCCAGTTCCAAAGGGAAGAAATATATCTTAGTGGTAGTAGATCGTGCTACTGGATACCCTGACACAGTGTCTCTGTCCTCCATCAAGACCGAGAAGAGGGCAAATACTTTGTTAGATATTTTCAGAAGGGTAGCTTTCCTGAGAGAAATACTAACTGACAAAGGTGCCAATTTCATGTCAGACCTGCTGGCTGGTCTGTAGGAGGGCTGTGGGGTGAAGCATCTAAAGACTACCCCATACCACTCCCAGACCCATAATCTTGTGGAGAGGTTAAACTCTACACTGAATACCATGCTAAGGGCATTTGCAGACCAGTTTAAGGGAGAATAGGACAAATATTTGCCCCACTTGCTGTTTGCATACAGAGATACACTCCTTTGAGTTGCTCTATGGGATAGGGTGAGGGGGGCCCCTTATATTTGATTCATGATGAGTGGGAGGGTCAGTGTGAATTCTACAAGCAGTCTGCTGTGGCATATGTCCTAACCCTTAGGGCAAGGCTTAGGGAGCTCATGGGCTTGGCCCATGAGAAGCTGACAGGAGCACCACAGCAAAAAAGGTCTGGTATAAAATGAATGCTGAAGCCTGGGATTATGCTGTGAGACAGCAGGTTATGGTGTTCATTCCTGTCAGACACAATAAGCTACAGGCAACTTGGGAAGGGCCTTTCAAAGTGGTAAGGAAAGTCGGTGATGTTAACTACATGGTAAAACTGCTAGGCAGGAGGCAGGGGCCCAAACTGTACCATGTTAACATGATGAAGCCTTACCATGATAGGGAAGCCCTTGTGCTAAGTATTTGCAGTGGATGGAAGGAGGAGTCTGGGGGTAATCTGGCGACTGATCTCTTTAGTGAGGTTTGGACTGACACCTCAGTGGAAAGGGTAGCAGTGTCCCAGTGGTTATCCCCTACCTAGGTTCAAGAAATCTGAGTAGTGTTACAGAAGCTTGAGTACATGTTCACTAGGAAATCTGGGTGCAACCACCTGGTGCAGCACCATGTGTATACAGGACCCCAATGACCTGTCAAGCAGGCCCCTTACAGGGTGCCTGAGTGAGTCAGACAGACTCTGAGGGAGGAGATATAGAAAATGTTGGAACTGGGAGTAATTGATGAGTCCAGTAGTCCCTGGGTCTCCCCAGTGGTGTTGCTATCAAAGAAGGTTCTTTGTAGACTACAGAAAACTAAACTGTCACACAGAGTCAAATGCTTACCCCATGCCTAGGACAGATGAAACCTTAGAGTAGCTGGGTTTGTCTAAGTATCTGGCCACTATTGTTCTCACCTAGGGCTACTGGCAGATGCCTTTGACTCCCACCACTATAGAGAGGTCAGCATTTGCGAGTCCTTATGGATTATATGAGTTCACAAAGATTCCCTTTGGGATAATAATTACCCCCATTGACCTTTCAGATGCTGGTAAATCGTATCCTAGCAGGAGCAGGAGATTATGCCCTTGCTTATCTGGATGATAATGCCATCTGCAGCTATTCCTGGCAAGAGTGCCTTGAGTGTGTCAGGGAGGTCCTGGACTGACTGAAAAGGATAGGGTTGACCATTAAGCCCAGTAAGTGTCAGGTGGATATGGCAGAGGTCTCCTACCTGGGACTTAGAGTGAGGAATGGTAAGTTCAGGCCAGAACCTGACAAAATGGAAGCAATTCAGGCATGGCCTGCACCTGTTACCAAAAAGCAAGTGAGGGCATTCTTGGAGACAGCAGGGTACTATAATAAGTTTGTTCCCAATTATAGCAAATAGCTGCTCCACTGACAGACCTGATGAGAAAAAAAAAACAGGTCAGATAAGGTTGTGTGGACCCCAGCCTGTGAGCAGGCATTCCAATAGCTTAAAGGGGCTTTGGGAGGACCCTCAGTCCAGATTACTGAAATAATTTGATGTGCAGGTGGATGCTTCAAATCATGGGGTGAGGGCTGTAGTCAACCAGGTTTCCTCAGAGGGAGAAGAGGACTCTGTTGCATATCTCAACCATAGACTCCAACCCAGGGAGGAATCTTAGCAGCTGTAGTAAAAGAATGTTTAGCCATAGTATGGCACTGCAGAAACTTCTGCTCTATTTGTTTGTTTGTGTCTTTCGGCTTTTCCCGGTTAGGGGTCGCCACAGTGGAACTCTGGTCCGCTAATGATTGGTAGTTGATTTTTACGTGCCAAGTTACCAGCCCTGATGCACAACCTTCAACGAAGGTACGCCCATTCACGCAGGTCTCCACGCAGAAGACGCTCTAGCTGAGAATCTGCTCTATTTGTATGGAAGTAAATTCACGGTGGTTCCAAACCACAATTCCTTAATATGGCTGTGTCAAGCCACCCAGCAAAATGCCAAGTTGTTAAGGTGGAGTGTAGGGTTGCAGACATATGACATGACAGTGCATCACTGCAGTGGGGTCAGCAATGCCAATGCAGATGGGTTCTCAAGACAGAGTATGGGTTAATGTGCTCCCAGACAGCTTTGTTTCTCTCAAGTAACATTCCTCTAGGGTCACTTGAAAAAATAGCTTGAGTCTTCAAATGGGGGGAGAGATGTGATGATGTGAGTTAGTGTCAGCTGTGCCAGGATGAGTAGGGCAGTGAATGTGTAACATATGCTAGCATAGCTAGCTGGAGTTTTGTAAAGAATTATATGCCATGTGAATATCAAACTGATTTGTATAGATGCTTGTTTTAAAAATGTATTTGTAAAATTGCTTGTGTTAAAAATGTATCAACATTGAGTCCTGCTGGACAGAAAAGAAATGTACATGTATGTCAGACTGTATTGTTGTAACTGATGAAATGTATATATTTTAACAGAGGATACTGGAAAGGAAGTGGTTAAGCTCAGCCCAACAAACCTTAAGTAAAATAGTCTAAAATTAAATGACTTGGTTTATGTGATAAAGAATTTATCTCACAGGTCTGAATGCAGCTGGAGATGTAATAGTTGTGAAAAGCTTGGGCTGGGATCCTACTCCATTGTCCTTAGTGGTGAACTAATTGCTACGCTGGGATGCTAGAGAATGGCTTGTTAGTTTCTGCATGAAGGGCTGAAGTGTCAGAAGTGTTTTACAGTTTCCAGATGGTGTAATACACCTTAGCTAAACTTCTGTGTGTGTATTGTCACACATCAGTGCCAGATCCTGTCCCAGTTTCTAGTGAGATTGTAGTGTGGGAACCACAGAGTCAGATGACCAGATGTGATGTCATTCTGTAGCCTGCACTGAAATTGTATTTGAATACTAGAGAGAGATGTGAGGTGTGCACACTGTTTTTGGACCTGACAAGACACTCATCCACTTTCATCTTGCCTTGCTTTAGTAAGTAACTAGGGATAGTCATTCTTAGTCAGTTAAAAAAACTATAGTGAAATTAACTAAATGTTTTTTTCTGTATTTGTCTGAGTCTTTCCATCTGTGTTGCTTTTTTTTACATTTCCTATTATTGAAACTCTGGTTGGTGTTTATTGTAAATAGTTATTCAGTATTGCTATGTTTTTGTTTTAATTATTTCTTATAAATCTACCTAAAACTTTCATTTTGGCTGGTCTTTTAGAAAATATTTAACTTTTGAAAGCACTTGCATTTATTTAGTGGCACTGTGGCTCCACATTCCTCAGTATCTTGCTGCTTTGGTTAAACACTACCATTTTTATAAGTATTAATTTTAATAAGTGTAATTGGATATCTTGGTAAAAGCCTTAAAGTAGCTGGCTCCGGGGGTGTTCTATTGGCATCAAATCTACCTTATAGTCTGGGTGGAGGTAGTAGGGCTGGTGAGCTGTAACAGTTTTTCACAAGTGTGAGACTGCAAGTGTGAGTGTGTGTGTGTGTGTGTGTGTGTGTGTGTGTGTGTGTGTGTGTGTGTGTGTGTGTGTGGTCAGTGTTGAGTCTTATTTGGGGCCTGGAAAGAAAGCCCATTCCCAGGACTGGTGTGTGCATCCTCTGTGTGCTCTTAAGGGAAATTGTATTTGGTGCAGAAGGCTACATCTGAAAATACTGTGTGTGTCTATTTTTCTCACAGTAGACATTCCCCACCAGTGGCAGTGGTGAGGACTGAGGCTCTTTGATCACTGGCCCACAGGAGAGATGTCACACTAGTCCATTTAGCATTATTAACAGCCAATTCACCTGCCTTCCTGTTGTCCAATAGATTTCTTCATACAGAAACTTTCCTGTTATTTCTCTTGTAAAATTTTCAAGATTTTATAAAGGAAAGGGATTTTCTAATCACTATTGCACAAAGCAATATGTTTCCCATTTTTAATTCTTTTTATCTCCCTTTTCCATATAAACTGTATAATTTTAGGAACTGCCATTTCACTTCCATTCACCTTCTAAACCAATCATTTTAAAGTCCTACAAAGCACAACATTTTGATGTTTCCTTAAATCAGACATATAACCCATCCCATCTTCTGTCACCTACACAACTGTCCTCTTTACCATTCCTGATACCTTATTCATATTATCCACTATGATATCCTTCTCTCCATATTCCCCAAATTCTATACTTAACTTCATCACTGTCAACTCTGTCAACTCTGTCTGCACTAGCGCTTATCTTTTTATATATCCTTTCAGTGTCACAATTACCAATGTCCATTATTCCTTCCTGCAAAGGTCTTTAATGCTTCCTCTCACCGTATACATATTACAACATATTTTTTGCATCTTTACTAAATTTCATTACAAAGAAGTTATGTTCTCCTTTTGAAAATACATCTGCCTCCTCAATTATTCCCCATTGTTTCTTTAGTCTCCATATTTCTCTCTCTCTGTCTGCAGGCATTTAACATCTCCCTTTTCCAGATGTCTCATTCTAAAACTACTTTTCCTATACCTCTTTTAAATGATTTCAGTTTACATTTTCATTAAAAACATTATTTGAATGCTTTACTTTAAAAGCAACCTTTCATTCCATCATCCCCACATATATACATGCACACATGCACATGTGTGTTAGTCTGACTGGGCTGCAGAGCTGTTTTTCAGTGGACACCTAAGGAGAAAGGCTCCACAGATAAACAAATACAAAAACAAAACATCATACAATATTAACATACAAGTGTATATACACAGGAAAACAGAATATATATATATATATATATATATATATATATATATATATGTGTGTGTGTGTGTGTGTGTGTGTGTGTGTGTGTATGTATGTATATTTGGAGAGTAGGGGCAGAGAAATACTTGGTGGGACATTCAATAATTATAATACTTCAGGAGTTGTCTATTTGGCTACTTGCAACCTATGCAAAGCATTTTATATAGGGAAAACAGAGTGTAAATTGAGAAAATAGATTTATGAGAACTATAATGCATTAGGACCCAAAATCAAAAGAATACTTTATGTAAGCACACCATGTCATGTAAAGGTTATAGAAAAGATACAAATAGACCTGGCAAAGCATCATGGTCTGTCAACCATGTAATAGGTTCATAGGTTCATAGGTTCATACTAGGCTATCTGCCCGAGGGCATTTACAAGCCTAGCCCATAGTTTTGTGGCTTACGCCACCCCTTTAGTATGGGGAACTATACCCATTATTTTGCTGTGCCACTGTTGAGCAGTGACACTGAGGTAATCCCTGGCAGACAGATACTGGATCCCCTTAGAATGACACCAGAAACTTAGCCAGTTGTTGAAATCAGTCATTTTCTGCTTGTACTGTGGTATCATTATGGGTGATACCTGCCTGGGCTACATAATCTGAGAGCTCCTCCATGACTCTTTTCATGTAGTCCAGGGAGGTATGTATCAGGTCATTTACACCCACATGTACAACGACAGAATCATGTTTTTCCCCTTTTTGTGAGGGACCTGAGTGCATGCGTTATGTGGTAGATCCTAGCATCTGATAGGCAGCTGACTGTTACTTTCTCCTTATTTAGCCTAGTTAGTGGGACATCAGTGTGCCTCACTATCGAGTTAACTTTGACTATTGTGTTGGGCATGCTGTTTTGCCTTAGGGGCTTTGGTTGAGTGGCACACTGTTTAGGAGAGTTATGTGTCTCGTGATTAGTGTTGTATTGTAGTGGTCGAGTGCATTTCTGCCTTGGAGGTCTCTTGAGTTTGGATAGATTTTTATTGAGAGCCTCCATGAAGGTGGGTGTGTTTAGTTTGTATATTATTTTAAGGACTTATTTTCATATGCTTTTGACTTTGCTTTTGACTTTTTTTATAAGGTTTTAATTGTCTTACATAATGTATGTTTTATAGGATTTTATGTAAGCTAGTTCAAAATTAATGATTTTAATTAGAGAAGGGATTTCATTGGTTCACTTGTTAGACTTTCTAGTATAAATGTCTGATTTTTAATGGCACTCTTCATCTGATGAAGTCTGTTAAGATGAAAATGGGGTGAACCAGTTAAGCGCTAATGAGATTTGTTAGTGTTTAATAAACTGTGGTGGTCTGGCAAACTGTCATTTTGAGTGGTTGTTTGGAGTGGTCTGTGTAGCGCTGCCTGTTTTGGAGACATACAGACAGTGTACAACTGCTGAGGAGCATATGTATGGAATACAACACAGTATGAAGAAAGCAACTCCTGGCAGGGGGTAGGGTGTGATGCTGTCTGTGGCAATGCTACCAGTCTGAGCCAGAAGACAATGTACTGAAAATCATCAGCAGCTAATTTATTTATGTATTTATTTATTTATTTGACATTTGTTAACCGGGTTAGTCTGAATGGGCTGCAGAGCCATTTTTCAGTGGACACCTGAGGAGAAAGGCTCCATAGATAAACAAATACAAAAACAAAACATCATACAATATTAACATATAAGTGTATATGCATGGGAAAAACAGAATACAACTTATAACTGAACATGTTAGAATACAAGAGTAATATTGAGGGTTTAAACAGCCATGGTTCATATTAAGTATATAAAACATAATATAAAAAGCTAGATTCTATCTAACAATTACCATCGGAGAGAAATTCCAGGTAGGAAGAATGTCATAAAGACCGTAAATGAGTAGTTGTGGTAAAGTGCGTGAGCTGAGAGAGGAAGAGGAGAGGAGAGGGAGTAGTTTAGGTAGGAGTGGGACAAAAACAGGTCCAGAAATTAGTAAATAAGTCATTTAGAAGTTTTTTGAAGTTAAGAAAGTTGCCGTTTGTTCTTAGAGAAAGGGGAAGCTTGTTCCAGGCATTGGCGATGGAGTGGCTGTATAAATGTTTGCCAATATTTTTATTGGGTTTGTAGATGTCTAAGACATGTAGGTCTGTGCTCCATAGGTTGTGCTTGGGAGAGTAGTAAGTGATGAGGTCCATGAGGGCAGGGCATTTGGATGCCTAATGTTCTAAGTGAGCCAACAATGTGGGTCCATTTAGGCCCTGGTTGCCTGATGGCTAGGCACAGAGAGAGATGGGCAAATTTCTTAATCAGCTGTAGGATGATCTCAAAACATCTGATTTGGGTGGTAAAGTGAAGCTTCACCAAGGCTTCACCATTTGCTCCAGTTTGCTCTGTTGCCACCAGTGCCATCTGTTCTATCTGTAGAATCCTTATGAGGACATGTAGCATGTTATGGGTCAGGGTTTCCTGTCCAAGAGGAGCTTTCAATTCTCATTGGCAAGGTAGGTCCAGCTTCATTAGTGGACTTTGACTGGCCTTTTACAGTGGCCGCCTGTGACAAAGGTGCCTCGTGTTCAGCTACTTGTTGCTTATAAACTGCTTGAGGAGCACACAGTGAGAAAGGCAGTATCTATTTTTTGGTATGCTTTTGCTTCCTTATTTGCCAGCCATAATCATTCCATCTGTGTGCGTCAGCCTATTTGTTTTCTATCAATGACCAGTGAATCAGGCAAGAGTTGACTAGAGGGAACTATCACTCAAGCAAGCATGAATGTCATTTGTCATGGAATCTGTCTATAGACCATTAATCCTTCACAGCAAACACCTGTCATGAACTGTCTATACTAGCAGCTCAAGGAACCCTCACAGGTGTGTCAGTGTTATTTTCAGTCCCTCTCTGGACCACACAGGGGTTAGCTTATAGGTCATCATTAACACAGATGGAATATTTATTATAAGCCCTAATCCCTCCCAAGTGGATGAACTAATACCTCACATCTCTTCTAGGTTCCCATATGCTCACACCTGTTCATGCATGTTCACACAAAATACAAATGCAGTGAGTGCTATCATCAAAGGCTAGGGAGTGTCAAGTCCATTTTCCTGTTTTCTTTCTGTATCCTTGTCATTCTGAAGTCTTTGCTTGGAGGGCAGACAACCCAAGCACCCCACCATCCCTCAGGAAAGATGAGCCAGCATCCGCTGCTTGTATCTAACCTTCCCCCACCTAAATTTTCTAGAGTCCAAGCCACTTTTCAAGCCCAGTTTGGCTAAGTCACACTGAGGACTTTAGCCCTCTCCTCAATGGAACAAGGGTTAAATGTGACATACCATAATATGTAATTAAAATACAGTTCAGTTTAAATACTCTGCAAAGCCACCTTACCTATCTTCACTCTGTAATAATTGTAGCAACCAAGTAGCAGTGTAGCCACTCCATAAGGTCCATCTGTTAATGTCTTACAAGTGTTAAAATCCCACCCCTGAATTACCAGTGTGAAAGCCCTGCCCCAGATGTATCACTAATTTTCTCCCTTTGATGTTCATCCATATTTCATTATCAGTTTTGCCATCTGCTGGTTTGTGCTGCCATTCATGATTCCCTCATACTTATTCCACACGGGACATTTTTGAGTTTCTGTGTTCCTTCCTGTGCTGTTTTACTGAATGTATTCCAGTTGAATGATTTAGTCTTCTTTTGTACATTGCATCCACCATGTTATGGTAGCTATGCTTTTATATTCATTCTTCATTTTGAAAGCCTCTACATGGAAGATGTGATTTATTTTTAGTGAACTTCTATTCACTGAGTGCTGTGACCTGCCATGTTGTGACATGCCCACAGCACACATAAGAGATGATGCTGTTAGTAGAAGGTCATAACTGTGTTCTTCTTTTTTCGTCTGCTCCCGTTAGGGGTCACCACAGCAGATCAACTGTTTCCATTTCTTCCTGTCCTCTGCATCTTGCTCTGTCACACCAACCACCTGCATGTCCTCTCTCACCACATCCATAAACCTTATCTTAGGCCTTCTTCTTTTCCTGTTACCTGGCAGCTTCATCCTTAGCATCTTTTTCCCAATATACTTTGCATCCCTCCTCAACACATGTCCAAACCAACGTAATCTTGCCTCTCTGGCTTTGTCTCCAAACCTTCCAACCTAGGCTGACCCTCTAATATACTTATTCCTAATCCTGTCCATCCTCGTCACACCCAGTGCAAATCTTAACATCTTCAACCCTGCCACGTCAAACTCTGACTCCTGCCTTTTTGTCAGTGCCGCTGTCTCCAACCCATATAACATAGCTGGCATCACTACCCTCTTGTAGACCTTCCCTTTCACTCTTACTGGTACTCGTCTGTCACAAATCACTCCTGACACTCTTCTCCACCCACTCCATCCTGCCTGTACTCTCTTCTTCACCTATCTTCCACACTCACCATTACTCTGAACTGTTGATCCCAAGTACTTAAACTCATTCACCTTCGCCACCTCTACTCCCTGCATCCTCACCATTCCTCTATCCTCCCTCTCATTCACACCCATATATTCTGTCTTAGTGCTGCTGACCTTCATTCCTCTTCTCTCTAGAGCATATCTCCACCTCTCCAGGGTCTCCTCCACCTATTCCCTACTCTCACTACAGATCACAATGTTATCTGCAAACATCATAGTCCACGGGGACTCCTGTCTGATCTCGTCTGTCAACCTGTCCATCACCATTGCAAATAAGAAAGGGCTCAGAGCTGATCCTTGATGTAATCCCACCTCCACCCTAAACACATCTGTCACTCCCACCGCAGACCTCACCGCTGTCACACTACCCTCGTACATATCCTGTACCACTCTTACATACTTCTCTGACACTCCCGACTTCCTCATACAATACCACAACTCCACTCTGGGTACCCTGTAATATGCTTTCTCTAAATCCACAAACACACAATGCAACTCCTTCTGACCTTCTCTGTACTTCTCCATCAACACTCTCAGAGCAAACATCGCATCTGTAGTGCTTTTTCCTGGCATGAAACCATACTGCTGATCACTAATCATCACCTCCCTTCTTAACCTAGCTTCCACTACTCTTTCCCATAACTTCATGCTGTGACTGATCAGTTTAATATCTCTGTAGTTACTACAGCTCTGCACATCACCCTTATTCTCAAAAATTGGTACCAAAACACTTTTTCTCCATTCCTCAGGCATTCTCTCACTTTCTAAGATTTCATTAAACAATCTAGTTAAAAACTCCACTGCCATTTCACCTAAACACCTCCATGCTTCCACAGGTATGTCATCGAGACCAACAGCCTTTCTATTCTTCATCCTCTTCATAGCTATCCTTACTTCCTCCTTGCTAATCCACTGCACTTCATGATTCACTATCCGCACATTATCCAACCTTCTCTCCCTCTCATTCTGTTCATTCATCAACCCCTCAAAGTACTCTTTCCATCTGCTCAACACACTCTCCCTGCTTGTGAGTACATTTCCCTCATTATCCTTTATCACCCTTACCTGCTGCACATCTTTACTAGCTCAGTCCCTCTGTCTAGCTGATTGATACAGGTCCTTTTCTCCCTCCTTAGTGTCCAGCCTTTTATACAACTCTTCATACACCTTATCCTTAGCATTCGCCACCTCTCTCTTTGCCTTGCACCTCATCCCCTTAAGATCATGACTGTGTTATAATTCTCAATTCTGACTCTCAGTTAATTTTCAATCCCAATAAAACAAAACTTATGATTTTCTTAAGTAGCAAAACCTCAGAACTCCAGTTCCCCTTTCAGATAACTTCTAACAACACCAAGACAGAACCTGTTCCACACACCAAGCTACATGGCGTTACAATTGACAACAATATCAGATTTGACAAACGCTGCTCTCTCACTATTAAAAAAGTTCATATAAGACTAGGTTCTCTTTACAGAATTAAACCTTATCTCACCAACTCCTCAACAGTCTATTGGCAAGACTCACCTACTTTCAACTCTTCTTTATGGCTCTTCTATTTTCACCAACCTCAAGAAAGTTGAACTAACAAAGTTAGATTACTGCTACAATAAAATTTCCAGATTTGCTACCAACTCTCCATGTGGATCTCATCACTGCACTGCCATACACCACTATTAGTGATGCAAGTATACCAAAGACTCTTCTTATGCATAGCTGTTCATAGGCATACTCATAAAATACTGCCTCAGACAAGAGGATCAGCATACAGAAAAGAGAACAACTGCAGTGTGTTTATGTTACCCGAAGTCAGAACAATGTTTGTCTTTACATTATCAAATGCATCATACAGCTGCATATTCATGGTAGATATGAGGGGGGTTGCAAATTTAATCAATCCCTTAGGTCACTTGATCACACCAGGGAATAATGAATACAACAGCTTTAGTCTGGGCTAACATCAAAGGCAAATAATATGTACTCATAACAGCACCCCAATCAATCAGTAGGAGATTGTTTTTCATACTTCTTAAACTAGAATAAACTAAATTTATTGCATTTTCTGACTTCAATTGCTCTGTGCAAAATCAGGCTGCATGGGTTTAGCAGAAACCTGTTACTCATTAATGTAATATGCTATAAAGCTAATTTCAAAGTCCTTAAAATTGAATGGGTTTTTATTGTTTTTAGCACTGAATGAGTCATTATTGACAAACACTATCACCAAAATAACCAAGGCATAGGTTGTTTAGACTACATACTCACACACACACTCCAACAGAGTGTGCTTTAAGACCAATTAGCTGCTCAGGTATTTGGTGATGGAAGAATGTCCAATATGTGCAACTGCTGACATGTTCGCTCTTTTCACATTGATGGCTACAGATCTAATATGCAGTGTATATGCATTGCCATTTATCAAACAAAATTCATTTTTGTTGTGCACTACTTTATTTTTAACGTGAGCACCAGTCACAAGCAATTCTTCCTGAAAGTACAGGTCAGCATGACATAAATCCTAGCTGGTCTATGATGTCACTGTTGGAAGTAGAAGTCATATACTATTTTAAATTAATTTAGACTGTTAAGTAATGTGCTTGCTGTTGTCCTGGAGTGCGGACATAAAATAATGTGATTACTACTATGATTAAGGAATGATTCAGTAATGACTCTATAGTATAACAATTATTACTCTGGCTTGACAAATGATCATCCATTATCATATCCATCTGTCTAAAAATAGTAGCAACATGACCATTTACTAAGCTTTCCATAGCCTCATCCTCTGTGTCACTTTCATGTGCCTTAGGGGTATTGTGTAATCGGTACAACATAGTACTGTTAAGATGAATGCATTCTCAGCAATGTAAAATTATAGTGCAGTATCTGTTATAGATCAGAAAGTATAAACTGCAAGAACAGCCTAGCCAAGCTAGATTCTTCACTGTGTAAAACTTTAAACCTTCTGTAGAGGAGACCAATGGGGTATATGCAAATGACTCCTTAAGGACATCCCAGTGTTTCAGCTACATGGCTTTTGAATGCCTACAACTGTATTTACTTTTTAAGTCATTATGGATAACTTTCAGGACAATAAAACTAAATTTCACTAGCTATAAATACACATGTTTTGGCCTTGTTTTGTCCTCATCAATACAGCAGAAGTGGATTATTTGGCCATCCTTTAGAAAAACAGAACTTAAAATTAACCCTGATGTCCATAAACATTAGGCTGCCTGCAATATATCTCAAATTGTATCTTAACTAAAAGGTAAAAAGGTCACATAGACAAATAATTTAGTAAAAACATGAAAGAAGACCCAACAGAGCTAGAATCTTCACAGTGTAAAACCTTAAACCTCTTGGAGTCGAGGCCAATGGGATATATGCAAATGATCCCTTAAGGACATACCAGTATATCAGCTATATGGCTTCTGAATGCCCATTACTTTTAGTTTTTAAGTCTTCATGGATACATTTAGGCAATAAAGGCAAACCCCAATGGAGACATGAAAGCTTTGACTTTTTTTTTACATTTTCAGTACAGTATAAGTGGATGCTTGGATATATTTCAGAAATTCAGGAGCTTAAAGTCAAGCTTGCTTTCCACAAGTATTAGGGTGCCTGCATAATATCTACATCCAAAAAAAGCATTTGCATATATCCCATGAGACTCTACTACAGGAGGTTTATGGTTTTACACAGATAAGATTTCAGCTTGGATGGTGTTTCTTGCAGTTTTTATGAAGTGGTTTGTCTGTGTGACCTTTTTACCCTTTGGTTTGGATGCCATAATTGACAAAGGGATAAACAGGAACAGCAACAACAAACTTGAGAAGCACACAAAAAAGAGTGCTGACGAATCCACCAAGCCACACAGACCTTAACGCAAGTTTATTGGAAACAATAACAGAAGCGTTTTCGCCACTACAATTGAGTAGCTTCTTCAGAGGTACAGGAACCAAAAAGCCCCAAGCCTTTTGGTCCTTATTTAAATATCAAATGAATGTCAATTAAAAACAATTAAATACATCACTTCCTGTTCATATAATCAAACATTTTTAAAAAAGGAAATGTCTATTAAAATAACACACTCCCCTTCAAGAATCAAACAAGAATAAAATGTAAAATAAGGTAAAAATACACTAACAGGTAGTATAACTGTTGCTGCCATAAAATAAAAGAATGTACCTAAGAAAATACATTAAATGCCTAAAGGTTTTTTGCCTTCTTCAAACCGCTTAGGAATGATCCGCCGGTGCAAGCACCAGATTTCATTACTGAACAAGGTGATAATATTTCGGACAAACTCAAAGTTTTGGATTCTTTGACTTTAAAAATTAGAAAGCTGCAGCTTGAAGTTGCTTACTTCAAGCAATGCATTTCAGAAGGCTTAGTCCCAAAGGGGTTAAGAAATAACTTTTCCCCTTCTAATCTTATTATGGATAAAGCCTTTCACGACGATTTAAGGGACTTATTTCAAAAGCAAGGTATGGACTTACTTGAACTGATCGTAAGGCATTATACGGCCAATATTGATAAACTTACTGTTGATATTAACCATTTGGATCAAGAAATTAAAATGAATATCAACTTTGCTAAGTTTAAGTTTGACCATGCACGCATTTTTTCTAGTATAGATGCATACATGGTGAAGGTAAAATCTCAAAAGTCTAAAAAATTATTTAGGGATAGGCTAGCTTACGAACATAATAAAGCCTACCCAAAATTGAATGGTTTTAGAGGGGACAATGAGGGTAGTGTTTTGTGTGATAACATTGTTAGTGGAATGATACCCTCTCAAAATAGTGAAAATGAGGACCTTCTAGTAACAGAGAATGAGAATGGACCGAGGAGAAGTAATAGAAACAGGAATAAGGCGGGTAATAGTCAGACCCGGCCTGAGAATTTTGCCAATAGTAGCCAAGAGAATAATATTAACAACACTAACCAAGTTTTTTTAGGGAACCAGAGCAACCAGGGTTTCAAGAAAAAGAACAGGAATTGGACGCATTAGACATTAATGCTAGACCAGTCTCTGAACCTGGGGGTCCCTCCATTTTACGTAACTTAAAAGGTGATTTTACTATATACAATTACTCAACGTTATCTTTTGAACCTGAACTAATCAAGCTTCTTGCTTTAGGTAACACCTTTGTTCCCTCTAGACGGCTCGATGTAGCTAAGGTTTTGATAGATTTGAAATGTTACGTTCGGAAGTTAAATTTAAAATTGCTTTTTAATAGTTCTGATGATAGAGCTTGTACTGTTTTAAAAATGCCTAGTTCTTTCAATCCACCTCTACATGTAGTCTTACGCATGTTTGAAAACGCATGCGAGTTAGACATTAGACATTTGGATAAATCCCATTTTGGTAAAAAGAATATCTTCAACATTTCCAAGGAACAGCTATTAGCCCTTAACCGTTTATGCGATCTTTCTGTCAGGGTTATGAAACCTGATAAAGGTGGGGGGCTTGTTATTTTGGAAAACAGCCAATACTCAGAAAAAATGTTACGAGTCTTAGATACCCCTGCCTATGAAAATTCATCTCTTAAGATCACTGTGCAGTGTTTTCCACACATATAAGGAATTAAAACAATGAGTGAGAAGGTCACTGAAAAACCAATCAGTAAAAACAAAATGAAAACTCCAGCAAATCTAGAACTTCCAATAAGTGACCTCCCAAACCGCTTGTATCAGAGGCACATGGGATATATAGTGAAACACTCTGCTTGTGCTGTGCCGATGAGGTCATAACAAGGCCAAAATATGCATATCCACGGGGTTTGGCTTTATTGGCCTGAAATTGTCCATTAAAACAACGAAACAAGTCATGGGCATTCAGATTTGCCAGTTAGCTGAAACACTTGATGTTCATAAGGATCATTTGCATATATCCCATGTGCCTCTGATACAAGAGGTTCGGGAGGCCACTTATTGGAATTCTAGCTTTGCTGGAGTTTTCATTTTGTTTTTACACATATATGGAAATGGAAACAGTCAAACTGATTGGTCTGATTTGGATTCCTCCTCAGTGATAAACCTCATTATAGACCCTTACCTATATGTATAAAAAGCTGTAAGATATCACATTTGTTACGGTGCAGTTAAATCTTAACAAAATAATAGCTTTGACTTTGTTAGCAGTTTAAAATACTATAGATGTTGCTTTTTTTCAAATGTTCCTGAATATCAGAATTAAGAAATTCTGCTTGCATTTTTTGGCTGGTTCCTAAATGAAAATCACTTTAGTAACTTCTGCAGTGACTTTGCTACTTATTATTAAATGCCATAACCCATGTGCATTTGGATAGAATGGCAAGAACAATTAAAACAAACAACAATCCATCCTTGTGCTTTGAAAGGCCAGTGACTCCAACAATAATTAGTTTGCCATTACATTATAGTATCACTCTACTCATCTCTTGTCAGACTCATCACTGAGCACACTGCCCCCGTTGGCATGTACCTGAACAGGCACTTGCAACAGTTGGAATGCTGTCAAAGGGTCATCACCAGGAGAATCCAGAGTATGAATATCCTGTCCTATACAGATGGACTTAAGGCCATATCTCTGTACTTAGTTTCTCACAGGTTAATGCCTAGCATATCAGGTTTCCTCAGATACAGTTCTGATGAATCTCTCGCACATCCACAAAACAAACAGCAGCAGGAACACTAGACACAAGGACCTGAACTTTGCCTGTGAAATAAATAGAACATGCTGGAGAGATCAATATGTGTCTCAAAGATGCCTGCACTATGGAATAAGCTCTTCATCTACATGAAGCAGAATTCGATCCTGACCCTATTCAAAAGAAACCATGATCACCAGATTGGAAATCATAAATTTGCCCCCAGTCTGGCCCCCATTTCTCTGATGGACAGATATCACAGTAAATAAATTAATCCCCAATTAACTTACCCCCATATAACCCTACCTCTTTACTGACATACCCCACCATGCAGGCATCTAAGAAACCTAAGGACAAAACTGGGTTAGGTTGCATGGTTAGGCTTGTAAAGACCCTGGTGGTCATTAGCCTAGTATAAACCTATGAATCTGTGAACCTATGAACAACCAATCTACTTTGCAAAAAATGTTTTCTTACAGATGTATGCATAGTATAAGCATCTTCTGAACAGAGCCATTTTGACAGATGGCTGAGGGGAATCATTTAACTACTTTTTTCTGGCTATATCATACATCTTCTGTACATGCCCTAAACACCAAACAAATGTGAGTTATTAGATATTTTTAGAGCATTCCTCATCCTGACTAAAGTGGTGAACTAAAATAAAATGCAGGACTCTTTATAATAGTGTAAAATCTGTACTATGATTTATACAACAAAAAAGCTATAGCTTCAATACACTATATAATATCGTCTTTTCAAAATGATCCCTTTAATATGACACACATTGTAAATTTGGCAACATAAAGAAATGTCCTTGAAACACCACAAAAATAAAAAAAAATCAGCCATAAAGTCAAGTACGTGAATGATATATTTTTGTGGTTAGTTCTTTAAATTGTAACAGCTCAGTATATGCCATCTCTAACAGTACATGGTCCTGAGTATTTAGCTCTTCAAGTATTAAAGACAGAATTTCTCTGACACTTTTGAACACTTCCTTGTTTATAGTTGAGGTCAAACTAACAACCTCCATCACCATTTATTTTTTTTTAATTTTACTGATTACATTCTAAATAAAGCACACTGGGTATAACGTATGAATAAAGGACCAAAACAATCAATCAATCAATGGAGATTCATGTCCGCAAAAAGACCAGGGGAGAGAACACCATCAATGTAGATGGTGCTACACTATGAACAAGTAGGGACTTAGTACCATGAGTAAATCAAACATCCAGAATACACTTAAAAAAATAGCAAGGGAAAGAACAAAGAAAATTAAAAAAAAAATGTCCCAAAGACAAAATATAGGTGGGATGTGAAAAAAATGGCAAAAAAGGCACAATCTCAATTAGAACATAGAGGAACAGCTGGGATGGATTTATGGGTGACATATTCAAGGCAAGACTTCCACAGTGGAAATTCAGGGATGATATTTTAACATCCAGAAGACATTAACAGATGGACCTTACAGGTTGAGACTTCCATTAAAATAAAGAGAGTGGTCAGGACTTCAAGTTATCAGACTTTCTGACAAGATTGACAGTTTGTATATGCTCCTATTACTCAACCAGCCCCATTCATCTTACATGCCTCACATTCTGCAAGGTAAAGGTGCACATCAGCAGAATATTATAGGTGTAGGATAAAGCACTCTGAGCACAGTAGGACTGTGGCTGTTCATAACTATGTGAACCGCTGATGATGATGGTGATGACCATTCTCATGAAATAACTGTAAAACAGCTGCTGAAAGAGTAATTGCATGTAGCTATATCCCTATAGCCTCAGAGTTCAGATAAAATGGCCTCAGTGTGTATCTGTTGTACATACAAAGACTGCAAAACCAGTCAACAGTTTTTGTAGAATAGCTGAAGAATTTTCAGGAGTGCATATATTCCTTTTGTTGATTTTCACTAAAGTAGGGAAAAAGTATGTGTGCATGTGTGTGTGTGCGCGCGCGTGTGTGTGTGTGTGTGTGTGTGTGTTAGTAGGGCGTAGATCTGTCCCACCAATGTAATTAACAAAGAGAGCAAATACTGATGGATGTTGGATGAAATTTTTCTCATCATTGTACTCTGACAAAAGGAATCTAAATTGGAAAGAAAAGATACATTTAAAATAGAGGCAGAGCATAAAAGAAGTTGAATGATCTGCCAAGAAAAATAATGTGGAGAATCTAATAGAAACCTGTGCACTTTGTGATACAAAGTAACACAATGGAAGGTAGAAAACAAATGAGAAACAGCTATGTCCAAGTTATGTACACTACTGCATGGGTCTAAGTGCATTCAGGACAGTGCTCAGATGAATGCTATAAAAAGAAAGATAAGGACAAAAGTAATTCTGACATTTAATGGTCTTTGGAGCAAAGCAGAAAAAACAAAGCTTTTAAAGTAAGAACCACAAAGTTCACAGGATCAGGCATTGAGATACTTTAAATTTATTGTTTTGTGGTTTTGTTGCTTTGTAACGCTTTAGTGCACATTATTGATGAGTTATCTAGATCCACGTTTGTTTTGCACTTTGCCCTGTAAGGTGGCAGACTTCATCATTCTACCCTTCAGGCAAAGTGAAGTGTGCCACTGGTCTGAAATGCTGCAATGTGTTGGAGAGTTTACAAGATGCATAGTTGCCGTGCACTATAAGGTGGCAGATTTCACAAAAAATGTGCCAAATTCAGAAGGAACAAGTTCTGGGTGTGATGCAGTATATGAAATAAAGGAATACATGAAAATAAATAACGTGTTCTTTCATGTCAGTAACTTCCACAGAGCCATACAATCCATCATATTGGCACAGCTGAAAATTCCCTGATTTATTTTCTAGCTAATGGTAGCCCACCAAAAGGAAGCAGTGCTTTTTTGAGAGGCTGTGTTTAAGCTCCTGGCAAGAGTTTCTCTGCTACTGAAACCATTCTTCTCAGAACTGAAAAGTGAATCATTCCTTAATGGTAAGGTCTTTATCTCACAGCTTTAGTGTCCTGAATAAAACACTGACATTATATCTCTGTGCATGTGGTGTTTTTCATGGTCTGTCCATACATTGTCCGTGTTTTCTGTGGGCTGTCTTGACTGTCTTATTTTTTACTACCACTTCTTTTATTCTATTCCCTGCTGACCATCATCCCTTCACCAGAATGCCATATTGGCCCAATGATCACACCAAAAGTGATGACCTTATAACTTACAACAAAAGCCAAATGTCAGGAGTTGTTCTGTCATCTACTGCGAAATGGGGTTTTCTGAATGGCCTTAATTTTGCTTCTTGTACATTCCCATAGACACTAAAGGGTTGGAGGGGCAATGTGTATTTTCAAAAGTGTGTCATTCACTCCTGTGAGTGAGATAACACCTTATTAGGACTTGCCCATTTTCCAGAAAACGTCTCTGTTCAGTTTTTGGTTCTACTTAGAAATATGAGGAGAGGCCTTCACCCCAATCATGTGATCCTAACTATCCATGTAAGAGAGAGAGGCAAGCAAACCATGTCAGTTACCTTCCCAATAACAACTATGCCTCTTAGCCACTAATCAAACATTGTATATCTGGGTTGTAGTCAGGGCTTTATACCTGTAAACCATTGTTACCCTTGTTCCCAGGTCACAGGTCATCTCTGACCAAACTTCAGAAAATATCATATACAGCTATTCACGTGATAACTTGTGTGGTCCATAGGTTCAAACCAGCCTCTAGCAAAAGTTTTTTTTTTTTTTAATCCAGTCCAGTATTTGTATAGTGCTATAGTTCTGCAGTTTATGGCTGTACCATTAGCCCTTCTTATCAGCACTATCTACTGCTATACTGGAAAAGCATTCCTTTTGTCTGGCGGTGTATGATTTATATTCTTATCATGCCCTATAAATATCTGTGTCTGGGTTTGGCTTGAGAAGACCTGGAAGGGGCTGGAAAGGACCAATTCTTAGAGGGCCAGTGCCTACTAAATCTAGGAGGCTGAACTTGTAAAAAATCTGTAACAGTTTGCATAGATTTAGCTTTATCTTCCATCTTTTTAAGAACTTTCTCAGCCTTGTTGCCAAACAGGTGGTCCTAATTTAAAGGAGCATCCAACAATTTAGCTTTAACATGATCAGGCAAAGACTGCTCCTTAAGTCAAGCATGCCTTCTGAGCACAGACCCAGTAGCAACAGCCCTGCAAGAGGTCTCTAATGAATCAAAACCACATTGCAAAGTATGTTTGCCAACTTGTTCAGCAGAATGCATTAAATCCTGTAATTCTTTATTTTCCACACAGTCAGGAATCAACATCATTTTCTGTTTAAGCAGTCCAGTAACATGTTACTAATAATTTAACATATGAAACTGGCAGTTTAAAGCCCTAATGGCCAAGGTTGCAGAAGTGCAAACCTTCTTACCCCATCAATCCAGCGCCCTGGAGTCTCTATCAGAAGGGATAGGATTTTTAGCAGTAGAAGCCTTAATGCCCTTGGGCCCCTGTGAAATAGTCTCTGGATCTGCAATAGGATTTTAAAAAAGGAACTTGTGGGACTCAAGGACCCTGTAGTGTCTGTCAGGTTTTCTGGGAGCAGGAGGCAGGGAATCAGGGGCCAAACTAGATTCCGAAAAAGAATCATCAGCAATGTCTAGTACAGGAGGAATAGCTAAAGTCTATGCTGAGGTAGGAGAAGGAAATCCCTAAGCCCCTTTTTTGAATCAGAAAAATCCTGGCTTTCCCAGTGATTATTGACACTGTATAACATTATATTATATATTATATATAATATATTAATATTATATATATATATATTATTGTATATGGATCCTGATTATTGACACTGCATAACATTGTATTCCCACTTAATGCCTTGTAATAATCCCAGCTGTGTTTAGTGTGCATTGGTGTACTTTCTTACACATTCCTTAAACCACTGGCTGGTAAGCTTGTATGCTCAGTATACTTCTAAATGTTCTTATCTTTTAGGATGCCTTTGTTTCTGCTTGCTTTAATACAGAGGCAATCTGTGGAACATCAGACAATTCCCCCTTCCTAAATAGGAGTCATCAACAGATCTGATGCATTTCCACACTTGTATGATATATACAGCTCACAGCTGCATAAATTATGTGCTACTGTGTTGCTTTGAGTAGGATGTATATACATGTGAGCAGGAAGCTTTACAAAACAAAGAAACAATAGATAAATCACTCAGACTTTATAATGCAACTGAGAAAGAAAAAAGGCAGTTGTATTGTTTCTTTCTTGATTTACTTTTGGCACTGATTTACAAAGAAGCAAAAACAGAGAGCCAGACATTTTACTTGGATTACAAGAATACTCCTGTGCTGCGATCATGATTCATCCTTAAAATATACTCACTGATATGTAACAGTCAGTGAAGACAAAAATTAGTTAATTTGTTTATTTACTGTCTCATCTGTTCAAAGGATTGGTGAGCTACTCCAGCGGACCCTTAAAAGATATATCCAGTCATTTTAATAAAGCTATATTGGTATTTCAAGCTTTATACACAGTGTGTTTCAAAAATGGGTCATTTTACATGTTTTACATTAAAATACTTTCACAGTAATGTCAGCTCAATTCTTCTTATAGGATCATATTTACCAGGCATATATTTTCTTCATTCCCACTCCTCTCATTTCTTACCCCTTCATCTCTATGTTTCCTTCCAGCTGCATTCCCAGTTCTATATGTCTCATACCCTTTCCTTATTTCTGTCTTATACCTGTCTCCTTTCTTGATTTATTCAGTATTTTCAAATACTGCCTTCATCAGCTTACGTTCTTCATCACACTTCTTGTTGCTCTAATACCAAAGCCACTTAGGTCATGTGACATCCTTAAATTTCCAGTACATGTTTCTACCATCTAGCTACATATTTTTTCACTTCCATTATCATAATTAGCATTTGCAGCTTTACTGTTTCCTGTCATGTCTGCATTCCCAATTACTCCCATCTGTTTACCAGGCTAGTTCTGCAAATCTTGTCAATCTATTTATCTACTATCTCTTCCTGTATTTTTTTTTTTTTTTTTGCTGTTGTTTATTTTTTGCCCATCTGCATTCTTGGTATATATGCATGATTCTGTCTCCTGCTTCTTTGCATCTCCAGTAATTCTCATCTTCCTGCACTTTACCTGTTCTGTATGATAATGGAGGTTTGTAGTATTCATTCAATATTCTCATTTACTTGTCCCAAATATGGGTCAAAGTATTTTTCACCTGCCTTATTCATCATTTCTTCCTATTCTTCCTTAACTGCTTCCCAGACTTAGAACTTTTTCCATTTCATCTTGATTTTCTCATCTGCTTCCTTTTTTTTCCCAGAAGTCTTTATACATTACACCTGTTCCCCATTTTTCTCTTCAGCCTTCCTATTTCTTGACCCTTCTACTTCTTCATAAATTCTATATTTATATGTTGTCAATATTTTACATATATGCATACAAATATTCCAAGCACAGGCAATAATGTCCTTTTAGTCTGCCAATATACCAAAACAGTTGTTCCCATAATAAGTGTCTAGGCTGTTCTTAAAACTATCTAAACTAGTGCATGCTTTAATCTAATTTGTAGTCTACTCCATGCATCAGCTACTGTTTCAGAGAACTAATTAGTACACTTCTCATTCCTACAGAATCTTCTACATACCCCAAACATTACCAGAGCTGTTTGCCTCTAAATGCCCTATATATCCAAATAAAGCATCTCTTAAATTTTTATATGAGGCACTGTACAAGTTCTCATATTTTAGTCTTTCATAACAACTTAAATTTTCACACATCCTTGGATGTCCTTGGTATATTTCCTAGGTAGTTTCTTCAGTTTATTTATGCTTATTCTCTAATAAGGTTTCCATACTGTTATGCCATACTCAAGTTTGGGTTTAATGTCAGTAACAGACAATGGCTTCATCATTTCTGATTTCCTAGACTTTATAAATCTTTTTATACAACCTATAGTTTTATAACTATCATTATTGCACAATCAGAAACCAACATAGGATGCATTGCTCAGTAATGGATGATTTCTTCCACTACCTTCCATTTAGCAACTCATTCAACTTCACACTTACATTTCCCCCAACCACTTTCCTCATGTGAAGCATTCTCTTCCTTCTTCATTTTGTACCATTATTTTTCAAACTTTATTAACCCCTTGTCCATCATTTTTTCTGCTCTCCTCTTATTCACTTTCCTCTCTTCTTCAAACTCCCCATTCTGACTCGTACTCTCCCATTTACTTTCCTATCTCCTCCAAGGCCTTATTAATTACCCCTTAAGTTCTTTTCTTTAGAGACCTATTATCCTCTCTTTGTCTTATTCTTCAGTACTGTGATTCACCTTGACAGTCTGTCCCTGCTTTCTCTTAGTGATTGGTGGATGTTATACACTAGTACATGTCTTACTATGCATTGAATTACCAGCCTCCATAATCTCTTTTGGCCTGAATCCTATTCTAACCTGCTTTCCCCTCAAAACCCACCTGTTGCATGTGTTCTGCACTTCTGTGGTGGTTTCCTCTTTCCCTGTCACTAGTGTGTGCCTTAATGTGCAGCTGGTCTTAATGGTGACCATCATTCTTATGATGTTTATCCTGCTAGTAGTGCATTTACCTTATCTTTCAATCTGGATATATCCTGCTCCACAACTTGAGTTTTTTATAATGTCTTTCTTTTATCTTGTGGACCCTATCTTCCCCACATTACTTTCCAGTTTGGCTTCCCTCTTGAAGCTGTCTCAATGGTTTAATGCTATACTGGCTGATTCTTCTACAGCCATGGCCTGTAACATGCAGTAAAACTCTGCCCACACCTTTTTCTCACTTTCAGTTGTTTTAGACTTTTCCAAGTTTCTGGGTTAGTCTCCATCACTATAATGAACAGATTTGATGACAGCAGACATCCTTGTCACATGCTATTCTGACTAGCACCCCAATTAAGAGGGTTTCATTTACCTGGACAGGTATCATTGGGTTCATGTATAACATGTTCACCTATCCTGCAAACTTTGCTTCAAAGCATATATCCTTCATAGCCCATCACAGAAAGTAAAATTCTGCTCTATTGAAAGCTTTCTTAACATAAAATAAAATTATTACTGCCTTTGTCAACTGGATGATTTCACAGATTTACATAAATCATAATACTTCCCAGGTGTTAGGCACAAGGAGTTCCATTTAACAAGCTCTATCCACTTTTTCTTGAATGACAATTTTTTCTGTCCTGGTTGCTGTCTTTTTACTAGAATTTTGACAGCTACATTTATGTTGCCTATTAGTTTCAGTGCAATGCGATCCATTACTTCTTTAGTCCCGTTTAGCATCAGGATGACCTTTGCTTTTTTCATTAAGGGAGCCATTTTCCTCTTTTCCATACCTGTTAATGTTCAAAGCTAGGTGATCTTTTTTTTACGCAAAGTCCATTTTACAGTATGTTACAGCCATTTTTCTTCATCACATCTGCATTTTTCTTATCATCATCTGACCTTTCTCTGCTATTTTCTTGTCTAGACTCCACCACTTCTGACTGCAGTCTTCTACTGACCATCTGTTTTTGTACTCCACTGCACCCTTTTTGTTCTCATAAAATTGTGATAGCAGCTCTTTTATTTCTTCCGTCTCTTCAGTTACCCTCTCTGTTCCCTTTCAGTTTCATTATTTCTCCGTATTTCTCTCTCTTTTTTTCCTTTAACTTCCAATGAGATGATTTCCCCGTTTGTTTCATCTTGCCTCTTCCAAAAGTCCTTCCTTCTCACCATGTCTACCCCACATTTTATTATTTTGTACTACTCTGTTCACAGTTTCGCATTCCAGTCTCTCATCCTCATTTCTTCACCTGCAGCTCTGTATCTCTGTCATTCCCCTTATTTGCATTTCTCATAATTCTCATGCTAGCTCTTTTATTGTTTTTCTGTTTTCCTTGTGATTCCTGCTTCATACAAGAGGGTCTCCTTTTTGTACTTTGACCCTGCACCATAATCCAGCTCTTATGCTTTGTCTATTTCCTTTTTTTTCCCCTTATTGTCCTTTGGACCTCAGTGGTCAGCCTTCATTTTTTCCTAGCCATTTTTATTCTGATATTTCCCAGAGCATGGTCCAACAAATTTTGTGTTCTCATCCTTATGTCTGCCACTTTGGCTTCCCTCTGAGCCTGTACTATGAATCTCTCTCGCTATGCCCATTCCATTCTTGTGAAAATAAATGACTTGGTGAGTCTGTTCTTCTCCGACACTATGTCTGTCAATTCCCTTTTTCCATTTCCTTTATCATTTCCCTTTGGTTGAGTTTGTTTGCTTCTTTCTGCCCTCCTATTCAATTAAGGTTTTCATTCAGAATTAAGTCTCCTCGGTATCACATATTTCCTTTTCCTCTTTTTCCTCTTACATTTCCTACATCTTAAACAAATTCCAGACGAAACCTTTCTCCTCCCTGTTCAGGATATAAGTTTTTCCAATTGTCAATTTTCTCCCAACAATGTTACCCCTGTTTTTATACATCAGCCCTCACCACTTTCTTTTACCTGCTCTAATTTAATGCCCTTTCCAAACAGTATGACTAGTCCTTTTTCACAATCCTCTTTTCACATGCCAAATAATACTTTTATATGAATTTAAATTTGCCTATGTCATAAGTGGTAATTCAATAAAGGTGTTTGAAAAAAAAATCCTCCTTTTACATGCCATATAGTATGCCTCTATTTATCCAAACCATTAGCCATCAATTTCCCCTTATCTGTGATTCTTAGCTACATTTCTTACAGCAATACGAATTCTGCCTCATTCTATAACACATGTCGAAGACTGCCTCTCTTTTAATGGGACACAATATATCAATTGCATTCCATGATGTGAGACACACCTTCAATGTTATCCTGTCTCTGTCTCTCCTGGGATAAGGGGTACTCCTTCTCTTTTTGCAGAGTGGTACTGCCTATGCCCAGCATTCATTGCCCTCTTGCTGACTCTCTTTTCTGAGTAGTCTCCCCCTGCTCCATGTTATACTGTCTCTTTACTGTTCTATTTCTCTACCTCTTCATATTCTTGACTTTCTTTTTATGTTATTTATTGTGGTCCCATTTCTTTCTTCTGGACAACTTTAAAGCCTATTTCTTAGCTGTCTGCATGTTTGGGCCATACATGTCAACTGTACAGATTTTCACAGAATGTCCAGATTTTTGCCTCATATTTTTGGTCTGTTTTTCAAAAAAGATGTATTTTTCAGCAAATTAGTGGCAAAATTTAAAGACTGAAGTTAGAAAATAATGACAGACATCTGAATTTCAAACTTCATACCCTTCAGAAAATTTCATGCTAATGCAAAACCTGCTATTATATCAACTTGCTAAGTTTGTAAGAGCAATATTTAAAAAATGTTCCTACTTTTGGCCCTTGGTCCTACTTTTATTTATGACTTTGTCCAGATTTCTTGCTCTCAGAGATTGAGAGGTATGGTCCGGGCCCTTTTCTGAGCCACTTACCACTATTTAGCTTGGTTCTATCATCCGCCTACTACCCTTTCCTCCTGCTCCCCTCTGAATTTTGTTCATCCTGCAGCCTTCCCACCTTGAGCCTTTTATTCCTGCAGTGCTTTGAGTGCATTGTCCATGGTGTCCATGCACTCCTTATGCTTTCTTATTTCTTTTCCCATTACCAACCTGTTATGTATGTTAAAACTGTATCTCAGGTTTCTGACTTAGATCATACCCTGTTTCATGTCTGCGTTTTTTTATTGTGAAGTGATGTGGGGATAATCCATTATGATATCTGCATCAGATAACATACTTTACTGTTACTTCCATTGGTGGGTGTACATGTTGTTCTAGAAATCAACTATTGCTACTTCCAGGGTGTGCATAATCTGCCTTAAATAAATTTAATCTCATTTGAGACTTTGTCTTTGAGTGCAGCCTTACAGGTAGCCTTCCTACACTGAGCTTTTTATTTATGTATTTACACATTGTTGACTGGGTTAGTCCCACTAGGCCGATGACCTCTGTTAAGGAGAGACCTGAGACCTAAGGTCATAATTCATACTAAGTGAAATTAAACCAGTGCACCAGAGAACTTTCCGTATTCTTTTCGATAACTGCTGTCAGATCCTTTACTTCCACATGAGCTATAACCAACACAGGCAGATGGGGCCTCAGTTTAATCTTTCATCTGAAAGACAGCACACTCAGGAGTGTAGGACCCCCATTAATGCTGCACTGCACTGAACTGTCAGTATTGTTTAATTTACCAACTATCTTGCATACCCTTTTCAATATGTACCATGAGAGCTTTTTCACCCATCTGAGCTACCTTCAACTCAGGCAGATGGGGACTCAGTTTAATCTCTCATCTGAAGGACAGCACACTCAGAAATGATGAACACAGTGTCAGTGCTGGAAAACTGATCCAATTACCTAGTATGGAAATAGAATACACAGCCTTTGGCACAAAATGTGACTGTGCTACATGTTGAATTACTGAGACTGCAGTGTATTAAGTACATAATTCATGGTGCCCATCAGTTCCCTCCAGTTCCTTATTTTTTCTCATTCTCACTCTTTTTTTCCCATGTCACAGCTGCATCTCTGGTTTCAGTTTTATAATTTAATTTCATTTATTTATTTATTTTATTTTACATTTGTTGACCAGGATAGTCCGACTGGATACATGTCCATTTTCAGCAGAGGCCCAGGGAGAAAAGCTCCAAGGAAAACAATTAAGATTACAAGGTAAACAATTAAGATTACAGTTACAGTATATATGGTTTCATACTTAACAAGTTGTACAAATTCCAAAGTTTTGAGACAATACCGGGGGTAGGTCCGGTTTAAGAAACACAACTAGGCTCTATTACAGGTTTTTAACTCATACTAGAGTAGAGTTAGCCAGGTTTGGTACATTGACATAGCCAGTTTAGTGTCAAGTATTGTTTGAGTCTTACCTTAAATTGACTCAGGGTAGTAAGTAAAGTAATATCAACTGAGAGTGAGTTCCAGGATCTGCCTGCAGAGTTGTTCCATATCTAAGTGTTATTTTTCAGCAAAATAACGTGGGAATAATCCACTATGATATCTACATTAGACACCCTTACTTTCCCACTGGGGATGCCTGTTGTTCCATACCTCATATCTTACTACTTTCAGGTTGTGTGGAATCTAGCTTAAATAAATTTGTTTTGGATTGCATATTTATTCTCCAGTGCAATTGTACAGGCTCTCTATCCAGTGCCTTTGCTTCTGTTTTTTACTTTTACTTTTCCCTCTTTCTCTGCATTCTTATATGATCCCCTTCAAACCCCTCTCCATTGCGATTCTACTAAGAGTACAGCTCTGTGGATTTGCTTTATTTATTTATTTATTCACTTGCTGGATGTTTTAGTTGATGTTCCATTTCCCTAGAGCTCTAACATGTTTCATTCTCCTGTCTCATATTTCACTTTTCCCTTCCAGTTTTTACAGCATGTGCTTTGCTTTAGCCCATGTAATTACTGTTTTCTCCTTGTGTTTCAGTTTTTATGACACACCACAAGCTGTGTTTCTATGCAGATTACTTCCTTCCTTCTCCAACCCCTTTGAGGTTTGGTTACTTGTGATTTTGAACCTCAGTCCTGATATTCCCAATCACTTCACATCATGCAGTGTTAATATGCTTCTTTCTCCATTCCCTTCCATCTTTGTATTCATTGTCATTTAATGTGCTTCCACCCCACATTACCTGCTCTTCTTTTCTTTGTTCTCCATCCTTGGTGGTTCCCATCCTGCCTTCTATCCTAATTTTTTTCTCACTTAGATTGCAATACCAATACATTTATTTCTTAAATCTCTATCCTTGGCATTAGTTTCACAGTACAGACCCAGGCAGTTTCAAGTTCACTAAATTGTGTTCTTTTTCCTTCTCCTTTTCATAGATTGTCAAAGCAGTCATCTGCTTTGTTTAACAATTCTATTAGTTTTATTCACTGTGTATACATTATGTCTTGCAAACACCCATTTACCTCACCTGATGTTCTTCGTGTTTCATTGTTGCAGTCATTATATTTGGGTTATCTGCTTGCAGGTAGCCCTCAGTCAGCCTGATTAACAAAGTCTTGGGTCCTGCATCGGTTGCTGTCCCTTCCTCCATGATGTCAGGTCATCAGGGGTCTAAAACATGCAGCCAATGCCATTACATCAGTCTTTCTTACTGTGCGGTGCCTGAAGCAGAAACAGTTCACAAGTGCCGGTCGGCTGACTCCTGAAATTTTTGTTTTCGAGTTTCAGAACCGAAGTCTTCAACTAAAGCTAAGTACCCTGTTGGGGAAACTTTTTCTTGCTCCTTACCAATGTCAGTAAAAGTTAATAATTGCATTACTTGTGGAAAGCAAATACCTCAAAAGATTTTCATTCATACTGTATTCCTTGCCTAGGCCCTGACCACGACGTACCTTGTTGTTAGTTTTGTGCTTTATTTAATCAGCGCACTATTCATCATCGGTATATTTTCACCTCTAAATATTTCGGTTCTCGGTTTAATTATCCAGAAATGTCGTCAGTTAAACATCCGACTACAGGGATTCCAAAAAAATGCAAAGATAAAGACAGAGACAGGCCGCCGAGGTCCAAAACTGCTGACGACACTTCTCCTAAGCCAGTCGCCTATTCGCTGGTACTCAGTGAGGTGCTTTTGCAGCCCCTAATACCAGTTACTTCTGATTCGCAGGCCTCTACTGAGACCTATTTGGAGTCCGGTATACCGCGAGATGCTTCAACTATGGAACCCGTGGATGTCTCTACCATGGATGGGTCTGGAGGCGTTGTGCAGGCACCAGTTTCTGAGGGTGCATTCAGGCCTATGGACTTGCATATTAAACCAATGCCTCCTTCTTTACTTAGGCCTAAATCTCAATCCATGCCTAAAAAACCAACCCCCAGGCCACATGCTCAGGCCTCTATGCCTAAAAAACAAATGATAAGAATGGCTAAAGATCTAATTACTCTAATCAGGGGTAGCCAACCCCCCCCCCCCTTCTAAGAGGCCTAGGACTGAAGTTGATTATCAATCTTCTGATCAGGATTCTGTTTTTTCTGATTTTTCTGATGATCTGGATTTACCCTTATCTACTTATGAAGATTCTGATGCAGAGGACTCCATTCCCTCTGCTTCCCCTCCTGAGGAATTTTCTTTTGGGGAAACCTTACATACTCTAAGGGTGCATTTCCACTGGGAAAGCCAGGATTTTTCTGATTCAAAAAAGAGGCTTAGGGATTTCCTTCTTCTACCTCAGCATAGACCTTTAGCTATTCCTCCTGTACTAGACATTGTTGATGATGCTTTTTTGGAATCTAGTTTGGCCCCTGATTCCCTGCCTCCTGCTCCCAGAAAACCTGACAGACACTACAGGGTCCTTGAGTCCCACAAGTTCCTTTTTAAAAATCCTATTGCAGATCCAGAGACTATTTCACAGGGGCCCAAGGGCATTAAGGCTTCTACTGCTAAAAATCCTATCCCTTCTGATAGAGACTCCAGGGCGCTGGATTGATGGGGTAAGAAGGTTTGCACTTCTACAACCTTGGCCATTAGGGCTGTAAACTGCCAGTTTCATATGTTAAAGTATCAGCAACAAGTTATTGGACTGCTTAAACAGAAAATGATGTTGATTCCTGACTGTGTGGAAAATAAAGAATTACAGGATTTAATGCATTCTGCTGAACAAGTTGGCAGACATACTTTGCAATGTGGTTTTGATTCATTAGAGACCTCTTGCAGGGCTGCTGCTACTGGGTCTGTGCTCAGAAGGCATGCTTGGCTTAAGGAGCATTCTTTGCCTGATCATGTTAAAGCTAAATTGTTGGATGCTCCTTTAAATCAGAACCACCTGTTTGGCAACAAGGCTGAGGAAGTTCTTAAAAAGATGGAAGATAAAGCTAAATCTATGCAAACTGTTACAGATTTTTTTACAAGTTCAGCCTCCTAGATTTAGTAGGCACTGGCCCTCTAAGAATTGGTCCTTTCCAGCCCCTTCCAGGTCTTCTCAAGCCAAACCCAGACACAGCAAAAACCCCAGGTTTCAGTCCCAGGGGATACACAGAACTAAGCAGTGGGGGCCTCCACTTCCAAATCTGGGAATAATTAGACTCCCCCTATGGTAAACTGTCTCAATGACTTCCTTTTAAATTTTCCAAGCACTTATCAACTGACTGCCCTTTTGGGGGGAAAAGATTGCTCTTCATGCAAAGAATTGGGAACTCATTACCCAGGACAAATGGGTTTTAAATATAATGTCCCAGGGGTACAGATTTCACTTCCACATGTTGCCAACACCAAGCGGGTGGCTGGACCTACCCCTAAATCAGTGGGCAGAGGCCCAAAAACAAGTACTTTCTCTCTTAAGTATGGGGGCAATTCAACTGGTACCAGAAGAGGAAAAGGGACAAGGTTTCTACTTGAGACTTTTCCTGGTACCCAGAAAAGACAATTCATGGCGTCCTATCCTGGACCTGTCTACTCTAAACACCTTTTTGGAGATTCCAAAATTCAAGATGCTGACTCTTCACCAATTACTTCCTATGCTAGGCAAAGATTCCCCTTGGCAATACTAGATTTAAGAGAAGCATACCTGCACATCCCAATCAGGGAATCTTGCAGAAGATACCTACTCTTCAAAGCAGGCTACACGCACTATCAGTTCTCTGCACTGCCCTTTGGCTTATTTACTATGCCCAGGGTATTCACAAAGTGCCTAGCTCCAGTTATTGCATTTTGCAGGCAAATAAATATTCAAATATACCCATACCTGGACGATTGTCTAATTCAGGCAGAAAGCCAGGACATACTTTTGAATCATCTGCCCTTTGTACAAAGGGTTCTAACTTGTCTGGGGTACACCATAAATGAAAAGAAATCACACCTGGTACCCTGTCAACAAATTATATTCCTGGGAGCAATCTTAAATACAACTTCCCAGATGGCTTACCTCACGCCAGAGAAACAAATTCATTTGACAACCTACTTCAAACAAGTGGACACAAAAACCCTGCTATCTGAAAGACAAATACTGCAAGCCTTGGGGTTCATGGCCTCCTGCATTCTTCTAATTCCATATACAAGACTGCATATGAGGAAACTACAGTGGTATCTAAAAAGTCTATGGTGTCAACATTCTCAAGACCTGGAAACAATGATTCCTATCATACCTTGCCTATGCCTAGAGTTCCTTTGGTGGGTGGAGGCCTGCCACCAAAACAAGGGACTACCTTTCACACCATCCGCTGCCACCCAAACACTAACAACAGACACATCAGACTATGCATGGGGGGGGCTCACCTGGCAGGGAAGTGCATTCAGGGCAAATGGAACCCAAGTCAAATGCACCTGCGTATCAATCAAAAAGAAATGTTAGCTGTACAGAATGCTCTGACAGCCTTCAAGGACCACATTCTTCTAGGACAACTAATGGTAAAGATGGACAACACCACTGTTATGTGGTACATAAACAAGCAGGGGGGTACACATTATTTCCCCCTCTGCAGACTAGCCATGGCATTGTGGAACACAGCCTTGAGCTACCAAGTGTACCTACAAGCTCAATTCCTGCCAGGAAAATTAAATACACTGACAAACGGACTAAGCAGAAACTGCATGGACCCATACGAGTGGAAACTGGAACCAAGCATTTTCAACATGTTGACAAGCAAATGGGGGAGTCCAGATATAGACCTGTTTGCCTCTCCCCAGAACTACCAATTGGACAAATTTTGCATAAGGACTCACTGCAAACAAGCCTGGAAAGTGGATGCTCTGTCCTTCAGCTGGAAAAACCTATCAGTCTATGCCTTCTCCCTCTGCCTCTGCTCTCCAAAGTGCTACTAAAAATCAAACAGGACAAACCAAGGATGATTTTGATTGCTCCAGACTGGCCGCGCCAACACTGGTACCCCATCCTGCGCAGTGTGTCATGGTTATCTCCATGGCACCTGCCTCAGACTCCTTACCTGCTGTCTCAGCAGGAGAACAGGATTATGCACCCTCAGCTTCTAACACTGAACCTTGCAGCCTGGCTAATTACTTAATCTCTCCTTTACCATTCCTCAGCAAACCTGTGATGGATATCATTTTAGAGGCAAGGAGGCCTAGTACTAGAAAATCTTATGCTGAAAAATGGAAAAGATTCTGTGCCTGGAACCAATCTCAAGGGATGAGCACAGCACTGCCCAATTTATCTCAGATTTTACAATACTTAACTGAGATGCTTCACAAGGGCCTGTCTTTTTCCTCCATTAAAATCCACACCTCAGCCATTTCAGCTCATTATAACACAGAACCTCCCCTCTTCTCTCATCCACTGCTCAAGCAGTTCCTCAGAGGGGCCAAAAACTTGAGACCACCCAGGAGAGTTCCAACCCCAGCCTGGGACCTTAACTTTGTCTTGGAGAAACTCACTCTACCTCCTTTCAAGCTAGCTGCTACTGCAGACTTAACATTTCTTTCTTGGAAAACAGCTTTCATTTTAGCAATCACTTCAGCTAGAAGGGTATCTGAATTACAGGCCCTTATGGCAGTGGAGCCTTTCATCATCTTTCATGTGGACAGGGTGTCCCTCAGAACCAATCTATCCTTCATGCCCAAGGTGGTATCCAGTGTGGCTCTTAAACAGTCCATTCATTTGCCAACCTTCTTTCCCAATCCACCGAATAAAGGGGAACAGATACTGCATTCCTTAGATGTGCACAGACAGCTTAGATTCTACTTGGACAGGACTAAACTTCAAAGGAAATCTGAACAACTGCTGGTGGCATTTGCTGCAGGGGCAGAGGGGAAGGCTATTTCAAAGCAAATAATTTCTAAATGGATAAGCCATTGCATTCATTTGTGCTATAAGCACCATGGAAAACCTATTCCCCAGGGTATCAGACCTCACTCCACCAGGGCTGCATCTACCTCTACAGCCTTTTTCAGAGGCATCCTTACCAGGGACATCCTAGAAGCTGCTACTTGGAGTTCTGTACATACTTTCACCAAGCATTATCATTTGCCACTTTTCTCTAAATACAGAACTGGCTTTGCCACTACAGTCTTGCAGGGCCTTATAGCTGGCCCTAAAGCTATCTAAATTCCTCCTCCCAACCATAGCTTTGGGAATCTACCAAAATGTAATGACTGTAACAGTGAAACACGAAGAACATAGTACAGTTGTGTACACTTACCATAAATGTAGATGTTCAAGTGTATTCACTGTTGCAGTCCTGGTTACCCTCCCTCCAGCCCCCTAACTTTTTTTGGCTATACCTCTACTTTCCTTTACTATGCTTAAAAGCCTTTTTGGTGTATTTGCTTTTTTGTTGGAGGTATATCTTTTCTTTTATATTTAATTGCTTCCCATTAGGGGGCCACTTGACATCTGGGGCAAGAAAAACTGATGTAATGGCATCGGCTGTATGTTTTATACCCCTGACGACCTGACGTTATGGAAGAAGGGTCAGTAACCAATGCAGGATCCAAGACTTTGTTAATCAGGCCAACTGAGGGCTACCTGAAAGCAGATAACCCAAATGTAATGACTGCAACAGTGAATACACTCGAACATCTACATTTATGGTAAGTGTACACAACTGTACTTTCCCTGTAGCATGAACATATCTAGGTTCTTGTTAGTTGGCACAGTTCCATCTTTTCCCTCCTCCTTGTTATTGTAAGTATTTTACCTCTTTAATTGTTTTGTAAATAGCAGTTGCTTTGACTTGTGGTGTACATGTTTTGCAGGATCACTTAGCTAGTTTAACTGTTGACATGTTGTTAGTGTTCCTGTTAATGATATGAATAAAGTATATTTCTTATTCTCCTGCTCCTACAGACCAGATCTTGTAGTTTAATTCCTCTACCCTGAATTCTTTCTTCTGATCTCTTATTCCCATCAAGTCTTACCCTCATCTGCTTCTGGTGCTCTTCCACAATTTATTATGTTTTGACAATTGCTATTTTCATATTAATATAATTCAGAGTGTCTGGAACATTTGAAAAGTAGTGGCATCTTGAATTTACATAATTATATGTCACTCAGTTTTAAAGCAAATAACCTGCTTCTTATCCCCAAAGACATATCAAAGTAGCTGTTACTCATTTCAGACTTACTTTTCAGAGTTACTTTCCCTGCCTGCCTGCACGGTCTAGTCATAAGCTGTTGTAATTTTTCCTATGTTAACTGACAAGCATAGGGCTGCTTTCACCAGTACTATAAAATCTCTCTTGTATAGGGTGCTGTCAAATCAAGAATAAAAAAAAATAACAGATATTATATCAAAGCTGATATATTTTCAAGCCTCAGTTTCTGGTGCTGGTAATTCCTGTCATTTTTTTCTCGTAATTTTCTTTTCAGTAAAGTTTTTTTTATGCATGCTCTGCTATCCATTTATGGTCTCTTTTCTTGTAGGACCATTTCACCCAGTTGTGAAAACTTCATTTGTAGCCATCCTGCCATTCATTAGACACCAGGCATTTCCTCTTCCCTGAGTTATCTTGCTTACCACTCGTACCTATATTGTTTTCTGACCATTATGACTATCTGTTTCTCCTGCCCATGTCCCTTCTGATCCTGTCCATCTGCTGCCGTCTTTCTCTTCCCACCCACTGTTGCTTTGGTTCTTGGATAGGTCTCTGCTATCTGTACCTGCTGGAGATTTTGGACTTAATTAGTTTCTTAATGTGACTGATAGTAGTTTTAGGTAGCTAGTATCTAAATACTTCAAATGTAATTGGATTTTACATCTGATGAAGTCTGTCTTTTAGATGAAAATGCAGTGAATCTGTTAATGTGTTTATGAGTGTGATTTTAATAAAGTACACATTTTTATTTAGTGGTGAGTTTTTGGTCCTTCCTACTGACATTGTGCTTTTTTTTTGCTTGTTTTTTTTTTCTGCTGGGGATTTTCCCCTGGATTCAGCAAGCAACCGCGCCAGGAATAAGTTATTCCTGCATGGCAGGGACCATTCCTGTTCAGCATGGCAGTGCGCTATGCATATGTATGAAGGCACTCTGCTGTGCTGTAAAGCAGACATGGTTCCTTGTACAAGCGCAGGGGTTGTGTCTGAGAGCAGAGCTCTCACAATACTCATGCCCCCTGCACTCCAGAATTGCCGTTAGGCAATTTAAAATGAGTAAGAACTCTCATAACACCCCCAACCTCTCAGGGTAAGAAATCTGGACAAAGCCATAAGGAACAATCATCCCTACCAAGCCAAAAGTTGAAAGAATAACAAAGTTAGCATAAGCACATTTTGCACACCTCCCAACCCATCAGAGTAAGGAATGTGGACAAAGCCATAAGGGACAATCATTTCACAAAGCAAAAAGTTGATGGAATAACAGGTTCAGCATTAGCATGGATATTCTGAAGGGTACAAATAAAAAAACACAATGCTCGGACTGATAAGCAGGTCTGGCACCACTATACTGACTTGAAATGGAGGAAGAGGGAGCTCTTGGAACAGTGCGTCCAAGAAACAAGAGACAGGGAAGATGTCCCAGCAGTGTGTAAGTATTCATAGGAATAATTGTTTACCAATGTCCAGCCTGTGTATGTGATGCATAGGCATGCATAAATGTTTCTCTATTTTCATTACAGCTGGAGCTGTATAGGCTGTGAACCAGGAAGCTCATGCCAGCGGTTGCAAAGGCTGCATCGTGAGGTTGGTGAGTAACAATCATGCTTGTAGTAGTCATACCAAATAAATATAAAGGAGTAAAATGTCACCTGGCAGTATTAAAAATGTGTATGGTTTCCACTCAATAAACTAGACAATATGACAGTAATAGTCCCACATAAGTCATATTTAAATAAAAGTGTAACTTCCTGGCAATAAAGTTCTAAATCCTTGACTGGCTGTGTTTACTCTGGTATTGTAAGGCCTCACATGTTGCATTCACCAAGATCTAGTATGTGAATAGTACTGTTGGGTCAACTGTTTCTCACACTGTGCTACATAAAAAACATGTCTAAGAATGTCTGTATAAGAATGTTGTAATTACAAGATCAGATAGTACAACCAAGAGAGACTTAGAAAGAAAACACTGAAAAAATAGCACTTTCTAAATAGCTCACTCTGATGAAACACAAACTGTTGTATTTGTAGCACACACAGCCATGGTTCAAATCTTGGAAGTGGTAATAAGCTGTATTCATAATCATACCTCTCAACTATACAGAATGTCTAGATGTTTGCCTCATATTTTTGGCCTATTTCTCTATTTTCCTGGTAAATCACTGGGATGATCTCAGGATTGTAGTCACTAAATAATGACATACATTTGAGTTTCAGACTTCAGATCCTTCAGAAAATGTATACTAAAACAAATCCTGTTACTCTAGAAACTGTCTAAAAGTTTATAAGAGCAATATTTAAAATATGTCCCTGTTTGTACCCCCAGTTTGTCAAGTTTTGTACAGATTTTTTGCATTAAGAGGTTGAGAGATATGTGCAGAATTATAACTAGGAATCTGGGAATATGTGTAGAAACAGTCAGGTAGTGTTAACAAACATTCCGCCACAGGTCTACCAAGTAAGACAAGTAGAATGTAGCTATAAGACAGTTGAAGTACACACTATGTACAAACATAGCCCTGCCCAAACCAGGACCATAGGGTATTGTAATAACACCTATAGAGTAATGATTACAGCAACGATCATTAAAGTTGTGAGTACTGCAAGGATATACAAGTTGTTAATTGACATCTCACCCCACCCCACCATATCTGCAAAAATAATCTAAACACACAAATCAATGGGTATGTTTTACACAAAACCTACTGTTGGGACATATGTCCTATTGTTCAACAAATATGGAAATGTGTTTCTAGTAATGTTTCATGTTGAAATACTATCAGTGCTAACCTGTTGCTATCAATGTAACATGCATGCCATTGTAATGGCCACTCTGGTTCCATATATGCATGTGTTCTGTTTGCTATGCAACTGTTCCGAATCTGTTGTTTTGGGTTAATGGGAATATCTATGCATGCTGTTATAACTATTCCTGGATTGTGTTGACTGTTACTAACCCACATATGTTCCAAACCTATAACATCAAGCACAATTGGTGGCCATGGCACCAGGCCCCAGCACACCTGGGACCCACCCCAGGACCTCCTCGTCTGCTGGTCCTGCATGACCTTTGGGTGGAACCACCTCAGGGGATGGGGCTCATCCTCCCTGGGACTGGGCAAGGACAGGATACTGTCACCCGAAGCCAGGTCCGGGGTTTGGTGCGTAGCAAGTTCCGAAGGGAGTTTGGAGATCTGCTATGCCAGTTTGAGGGCAGCATGGCACAATTACAGGGTCAGACTGGCCCTCCTGCTGAGCCCTGAGCACAGCCACCTTTGGGGCCATGAAGGAGAAGTGGTGACTGCCCACGTGTGGGGACCTCAGTCCCACTGTTTCCATTAGGGGGCTCATGGGCTTCTGATTTCCAAGCACCCCTCCCCATCCAAGGTGTTTACCCCTCACATGTGTCATATACCACCCCTGTATGCTGTCTTTAATGTCTTCCTACCCAACCTACCTCCCCAAATATACATACTATCCTTTCCCAACATCCCACTCTCACCTTAAAAAAAAAAGGACAATCTGTTCCTCCCTAAAAATTTCACCCCATACATAGCTTTCCATTTCACACACGTGTCCAATGGACACAAGTAATCTGGTCTAAATGGCTTCACAACAGATTATTATCGTCCTCACCCCTCTCTCAGGGGTTTGAGTGTCCATATATACCTCCAAGTACAATATATATGCACAGCTGTTGCTGTAGAAGAAATGGACAGCTATGGATCTTTCCTACTCCCGTCATGCACATCCCTAGCTTCTTTCCCTATTGTCTTTCCCTTTGTGTGAGCCCTATTTCATCACTTTCCTATCACCCCTTTTTTTCATTTCATTTAAAGAAATTAACATGGGGTTAAATGGCAGTAAGCACTTTTAAGCAGTAGTAAGCAGGATTAAGCCTGTTTATATGGTGCTAAGCAATATCTACACAGATTAAGCATTTTAGGCTGTCTAAAAGCATATTTAACCGGAAGTTAGCATTGCTTAATGCTGCTGAACCCCACGCAAACCTGCTTAAAAGTGCCTTATTTATTCTGTATCCACACAGCCCTTGTTCTGCCCAGCAACAAAATAATCAGCCCTTGCAAGTTTTGAACCAAGGACCCTGCACACCATAGCCACAGCAATTTACCACTTAGCCATCTGAGCTATAGTTAGATCTGATGTTTTTTCAAACATATCATGCAGCACAGTCATTCAAAAGCAGGGAAAAAAAAAATATATATATATATAAATAGATAGATAGATAGATAGTGCATTCGGACATCAGATCCACACTCTGAACCTGTCACTGCAAAACATTTGACAAAAGGCAATGTAAATGGGGGTGAAGGGTCCCAAAATAGGGACCTCTTGTAATTATTGCCATTATCCCTTCCTCCACACCTGAACTGTTCTGCCTTGCAACAAAATAACCAGCCCTTGCACTCTTGAACCCAGGGCCCTGCAAAACATAGCCACAACAAGTTACCACTAAGCCATCTGAGCTGTAAGATGTTGGGATGTTTTGTCTAACATATCATGCATAACATTCAGTTTACCAAAGGGAATGTATAATGTGGAAGCATTAAGCATTCTAATTATACATACACACACACACACACACACACACACACACACACACACACACACACACACACACACACACAATGCATATATATATATATATATATATATATATATATATATATATATATATATATATATATATATTTATTTATTTATAAGGAGAGTATATATAGAGGGTGCACAGAATATCAAACAGGCATTATTCCTACAGTTGCCACCTTCTCAAATGGCCAGTGTGTTATTCTTTCCTACAAATGAGAATTATTGTATGAAACATATACCCACAGAAAATAGAAAGGACATGTCACCGCACAGTTTGCATACATATACATGTTAATTTGTGTACTACTTCAGTTGTTTATGCCATTTCTTATTGCATTTAGGTGTTTGAAATACATAATAACTGATTAATGCAACTCTCAAAGAAAACATATGATACAGTAATCTGCAAAACATAACATACTTTGCTGTCTAGGCTAAAGCCTTCAAATAGTACAACAGTAAAAAACACACTCGCCTTGAAGACCGGAATAAATCAAACACTTATAATTACAGATGTAGTTCAATAGCCTCCAATTAAACTCTGTAGTCAACCCCCAAGGGGGAAAGTATCAATTGTCACAATGTAAATGCATCCGTTACATAACAATGCTTAACTTAAAATGTCACTATCACACTGACAAACAGAACTGTGTGCAAAACAGTAAGCTCTAGCTCACCACTGTTTCCTTGGTGAAATGTATGAAAATGCACAGCCATATACCTTTATGTTTCTTATTACTGATATTCTTCACATGTTGTGATAGCCTAGGTTAAAAATATTTAATACTCCTGCCCCATAAAATGTCTCACAAGGCCGTATAACAGTGTTCTCTATACACACTGACCTCCAGACTGTACAGCGTCACACATGTTTTGTCCAGCTATAGCCCTCATATATATGGACCCTACCCCACAACTTGTGTTGGAGTCCACAACATCACTGGAATGATAGCAGGAATGTCAGCACTAAATAATGATAGACCATACCTATCAACCTCTTACTGCATGACACTTGGACAAAGCTTGGTATATAAGTGGAGGACAGAGGCTGAAACACAGGGCCACATTTGGAATATTGCTGTTATACATGTGAAAGTTATTGGTGTTACAGGATTGGTTGCAACATACCCTTACCAGGAATATGAAGTCAGAAACATAAATGGATGTTGCCATGTAATAATAGCAATCAATGGAGAGAATGCCACTGATATGTCGGGGACAAGACCTGTGTGGGGAACAGACAAAACCTAATAGCCAATACTCTGGCCATCATGCAGATAGGCCCACAGTTGAGAGCTATGCAGACAGACTGCATTTCATGCAAAACTAGCATGTATACACAAACCTGTAAAACTAGCAGTATTCAATGCATATAACAGCAATACTCACACACTTTCCCTAGGTCTGGAACCTTATACAAACATGTAGTTGGCCTGTGTCCACAAGTCCTGTTGTAAGAGGGAAAGAGAGTGAGAGAGAGAGAGAGAGAGAGAGAGAGAGAAAGAGACAGAGAGAGACCAAAAAAAAAAAAAAAAGAACGCACATAAACACTACCTCAAAATAAGACATAAGAAACAAGAAGACATCCTGTACACAGAAGAAACCTGAAGATAAACCAGGTATGTGAAACATGTAAGCATGTAATTGAATGTAGGACTTGGTCTGTAATAATGGTATAGATGATTATGAAAGATGTATATGTGCCATCAATACTTGCTGTAATGATGTCCTGCTGAACAAATGTTATGGCTCTGTCTGCAGTGGGCCATACCTGTCAACTGTGCAGATTTTCACAAAATGTCAAGATTTAGCCATTGTAGTGTTTGTTCTGTTCCTCCAAACATCTTTACTAGTCTGGAAAGTAGCTGGAGGTGGAAGTAATGAAGTCATGACAGACACATGAGTTACAGACCCCACCACCTTCATGGTATTATAAACTGTATCATGCTACAAACTTCATAGGTTTATAATAAGCATATCTATGATCTGTCCCTATATATCCCCCCCCCCCAATGTTAGGCTTTTTCCACATGTGATGCCCATATCCATATGTTACCTCTGAATATGAATATTATGCATGTTTGTATTTTAAATGTAGGATACCTATATAGGGCATGAGCATAGTAAAGCACTGTTGCAGATGTGTTTGCTAAACTTCATGTGATATATTGAAGTAATAACATTCAACTGTACAGTATCCTTCTGAACAATGTTCACAGTTGTGACAGATATATGTAGTCATTTACACATATACTTGTGTTATGGCAGCTATATTAATACTTTATCAAAATTGACTTCCTTGTTTTGTCACCCAGTGATGTGGACCAATGACCTGAAGTCCTGGTATAACAGGTTGAGAAGTATGATTGAGCTGCAAGACTGTAAGTACAGTGTGCCATAATGACATAAAACACAAATGTATACCAGGTATCCCTTGAGCATGTGTATGTATGAGTATGTTCAGCTGAAAGGCACAGAAGTAATAACATGGGTCACAAGCAGTCCAGAAAATAGGATGTGCATGTTGCATATGTGTGTAATATCACTGTCACTGTATACAACAAAATAAAATGTGTACTGCTACTGACTGTTGCACTGCCATTACACTGATATTGGTACTACAGTAGGCATGCTTATCACGTAGTAATCAGAGAAGTGTACAACTGTGTTATGACCCACTGTCCATGCCTACCACTAACAGCTATATCAACACCTATATACACTGGTATCAAAGTGTACACACTCCTGTTGGAATGCCAGGTCTGTGTGCTGTATGCCAATGAGACCACAGAAAGTCATGTCAAAACATTTCTCACTTCAAATGTGACCCACAACCTGCACAATTCTATTGCAAAAGAAACAAAGCTGTTTCATGGCAGGTGAGCAACCATTGCCAAGTGAATATGTGATATGACATTAGAATACAAACCAAGACAAATGGATGTTGTAATCATCTCAGCAGGTGTTTACACAACATATCAGTGTAAGGGTGTTCACACATATTCAACTGGCTTACTGTACTGAGTATTAATTCCCATATGTTTCCACAGGACAGGTTGTTATGTTCCCTATTGAACTGAGCAGGCTATAGGACACATCACAGGTGGGGATTGTGTTGACATGTGCTTTTGTGGGGTCATGTTCCAATTGCACAAGTACCATGCATTGTAACAGGGGTGTGTATACTTCATATCCACTGTAGCTATATGGAATCAGACGTACCTTACCTGATCAACCATCCTCCACCAATGATAGAGTAATCCCCCTTAGTGGACAGCACCAAGACACAAAGCACATAATAGGTTGCTATAGTGGTTGTACAGAAACACATAGGTGCAGACCACAACATGGAATCAAGTGCACCTCTATCTGAGCAAGCATGTAGGTTCACAAGTGACTTCCTGTAAGGCTGACTATTTTTAGAAATCAGACATATCCAAATCACCAAGGTCAATTGCAACCATGTCTACACATATGTACGCAGTCTCAGAGCCAGTAACACAAGTCAGCCTCTACTGGGCGTAAAGAATTCCTCATACACACATGCCATGGATACAGGCAACCTGCATCAGACAGGATAGGTGGGAACAGTGGCACCCTGTCCACAACATTAGTACAGGGGGATATGCACATCAACCACACTCCTGCCCACATCAGTGGTGAGCATGGACATAATGCTGACTGATGGCAACAACAGCAAGTCTCCATGGGGCATGAGAACATCACAGTTTGCCTCCTACATGAACACAGGCATGTGCTCACAGTTCCATCATACACTACAGTCAAACCCACACATTTCACCATCCACACACCATCCACATGGAAGATGGCCACTGTCATCCCTCTACACAGAAATGAATGATGAATAGTGGATTATGCCATTAAGTGTCCTACACTGGGGGAACTGGACAGGTCAGGGCCAGGGGTGTAATACAAGATGTCAAAGCCATGATAGCTTGCAGTGTTATGGTATAGTCTGGATTAGTTGCAAGTAATATCCACTGTTGATGTGCACGTGAGCAACTGTATAAGGTCCTGTAACCTTTTTTCCTGTTTATGTCTTCCAGGTACAATGTCCCTGGAATGTCTGCCCGCATTCACAAACCTGGAAAACGATGCAGTCATTGAATACCTCATCATGCATCATGCCATCCTCTTCGGCTGCAGGGCCCACGATCTGCAGGAGAGGACCGCCCTGTGGAACATGCTTATCCACAAGGTTAACGATGTCGGCCTGCACAACCGAAATTATGAGCAGCTGCAGCATCACTGCACAGATCTGATACGCCACTCCTGTCAACATGCTGCTGCAATTAGGAAGGACCAGCTAGCCACAGGTGGAGGTCATACCTTCCAGCCCCCACTGACACATGCTGAGTTGCCCCTCGTCAGCCTTGGGGCACCCGCCTGCCAGCCAAGACAGCAGGCTGAAGACAGCATTGTGGAGGTGGGTGCCACCCACATAATGGACAAGGAGCATACAGGTAAAGCCCCAGGGCAAATTACTAGACCACTGTTGCTTATCTACTTTCATCTGTAAAGTATCTACATGCATATGTCAAATATGATAGTCTGTTGCTGCAGTGTAGCAATGAACAGATGTGCATAATCTCTGGTATTGTGGGTTTGTATTGTTGATGTGCTGAAATGCTGCTCCCACCCTGTACCAATACCACAGGTGTGGCTACTGACATTACTTCTCTCACACAACTGTTTAGGTCCCTCTGGTATACAAATGGGGCAGCAGCCTGTAGCTGGTGAGTATGGAGTTGCTTTGTTCAGGTTTGCCAATACACCGGCCATGTTATGGCCATGCTATTTTCCATGCACACATTTAACAGACCTAACCATAATACATGCAGTACATGTTCACTTATTATTGGTGTTAACTGCACTGCATCACAGTGGTCACGATGGTGGCATATCTGAAGGGTATGTAAGAGACCTGCAGTATACCTAACAACCTGTCAGTGGATGATGTGTGGACAGAGATGAACATCATGGTGGGACAAATGCCCTACAGTAGGGACATGTCTGAAACATTACCCTTATACAGTGGCTACAACAGTGTATACACCACTATTACAGTGGCAACTGTTCCTGATTTAAACAACGGCAAATCACAATACCACATTCCACACCTTTTACAACTTGTAATGTGATCCTAACGTGAGCAATGAATGTGTAATATGGAATCCTATGTTAGGACAACAAATATAGGGAATAAATACCTTAACAAACACTGGAAGCATATGTGTGCACACACTCCAAATAACATATTGTGGAAGCAGCTTGTGATGTACTGACAACATTCACTTTTCCTGAGTGCACACCTTCCATCAAGTACAGGGTCTCAATGTCACACCAAGTAATGGTCTGCTGTCCAAAAAGTATGTCCATGACATTTGCCCACTCACCTGCAACAGAGGCAGCCTCGGGCTGCACACATCTTGCAAACTATGAAATGGATCCCATATCCGAAAGGTAGCACTCAGGAGTGGGAAAAGTAGCCTTACCTCACCACTGCATATAGCACGGCAAACAGTGCCGACAGTCATGTGTGTGTGTATGAAGTATGGGATAGTATTGATGTAGAAAATAAACAGATGCACATCCAAAACAGATGACAAAACATGTTGCAAACTGGTCATGGAGGCTGCCCAGAAACATGCAGCAACACTGAGGGACATACAGAAATGTCTAGCAACTACTGCCTGTGCAGTACCTGTGTCAACAATTGCCTGGATTCTGTATAAGTTTGGCCTATGGGTTAGGGTAATCAGATGGAAGAGTTGTCCCACATGATACATCATCCAGGGCACTCTGCAGGTAACATAAACATAACATCAAGTCTCCCAAAGGCATGTGTTCCAATGTGTAATGGTGTCATGAGACGAAGGCTCAAACCTACAGACAGTATTCATAAAGATATGTGTGGTGCACAAGCAACACCTCACTCAACCTCAGGGCCACCATCCCATATATTTAGCTTGCTGGTGCCAGTGTACACATTTAGGTTTGCTGTTCATTAGCTGGAACTAGGCCGGTAGACATTGTGTTTGAAATTTGGAACACTGCAAAATTCCACTCATGGGTGGCCTATAGTTGTCAAGCATCTGCAATAAGGCTGAGGATGGAGAGGGGTGTCAGTCTGAAACACAACAGTGAACTAAAGCATACATCCAAAACTTGCTAAGAATGGCTGTATCTGAACACAGTGAAGGTGATGAATTGTGCCAGACGTAACCCTGATTCTACAGCAATAGTGAAGCCACTGTGTGACCTCCAGGGGCTGTGCACATGAGCTGACCTTGCAATCTGGAAGTGTTTGGGAACATTTGTATGGTAGAGTGACCAAATAATGGCAAGTGAAGATGGGCCATGCTAGTATACCCCTTCCAGGAATAGTGACTACTGTAGTTCACTTAACAGCTGCTGCAATGAACCATTGTGTTAAGGGTGTGCACACTTATGCAAACCTCATATTGTATGCATCTCATTCAGCATCTGCACGAATAACACATTTGTTTGATACTGCATTGGTTTGCACAGGTCATATGTCACATATCAGGTGTGTGCAATGTTAACAAATGCAGTATTGTGGCCCTATTCCATATCATAGAAGAGGCTGACATGTCAATAAGGGTGTGTACGCTCTTCATATCCACATTAAGCGTTGAAGGTTGTCAGTGTAACCGGATTTTATTGCACATACATGCACTGCGATGATGAAATCTGCAAATCAAAGGACAGGCATTAATTACATCAGTCCTCATATCATCACAGGTGTCTGTCAGACAAACACATAGGCGCTGTGAGCAACAGAGCAAACATAACTGTCACACATATACACATTCAGCAATGGTGTGTACACTTGTGAGGTATGGTGCACAGTACATGCCAGTGCAGTTGTACAGCAATATTGTATACATGGGTGCAGTGTGTTCCAGGGGAAGGGGCATCACCTACTAACACAACTCATGCATCACAGAGATGTATAATGTTGGTAACAAAGACTGAGTATGGCTGCAGTGTGTGCTGTTGAGTGCCATATGTCATGCATGTTGACTGTTGAGTAATGAGAGGTCTGTGTAATATCTTTGTGCCACCTCACCTGTAAGTGTGTGTGTGTGAGTGTGTGTGTGTGTGTGTGTGTGTGTGTGTGTGTGCGTGTGTGCGTGTGTGTGTGTATGTGTGTGTGTGTAGAAGTAAACCATAATGTACAGGTCTTAATATACATTTCTTGTCTGCCCCTCACAGGTGGCGAGGTGGGTCATGGTCCCTCCTGCAGGCAAACTGATGTTAGTGTCCATACAGACACTGACAATGATGATAGGCATAGTGAGGCACAGGTAGGGTTGTCAGGGGCTGAATCTGTGTCATTGGTTGACATCCCACTTTTATCCACCCCATCCCTACACACAGTCACAATGCCCATACATACCCCATCACCAGTGGCCATAAGTGAGGGAGAGTTGGCGGGTGGTGGCATGAGACAGGAAAGATTGGTGACTATGGCAAGTGTGTCTGTACACAGCAGCCATAACCAAATGACCAGCGAGGTATCACACAGGCAGGCATACAGGGATGTTCATAGGAGGGCTGCTGGCCATCATGCCCCTGGCAAAAATGCCACAGCAGGCATCAAAATATGCATGTTGTGGGTAGTCGGGAGGCACAAGCATGTATGGAACATTACACCAGAGATAGTCTAAGACTCCAGAGGGCTACTCTTCCTGCTGTAAGTGACTACATCCATGATGTTGCAGGTGCCCACCGTTATTTTGCAGAGGTCATAGATAGATGGTTGGATGAGATGGTGGGAATCCTCAACCATGTGGTGTCTGTGGTAGTGCATGTGGTGGGAGTAGGGCATAGGTCATGTGGATGTAGGTCAGCAACACCAACAGGTGGAAGTCTATGTGGACATGCAACAACTGACAGCTGCTCCCGTAGTGACAGTACCAGCACCAGCACAGCAGGGGGGGTGCTGTCCACACCACAGTGCAGCAGGCCATGTGCACATGGTCCTGGCCAGCCCCAACAGGGACACGGATCCAGCGAACAACTGTCATCATTGGGGAGAGTACCATATCTGGGCTTTTGCCTGGTAGTACCTGTGCAACCCCTGGCAGGCACAGTTCCCATATCCATGACTAGACATGGTAAACTTTACACCCTGCCATGTACGGTCTGCAACCATCCAACAAACTCCTGTATAGGGCAGCCACATGGCAGAAATGTGTGCATACATACACACACACACACATCATCAACACAGCTAGGGAGCATCCATACCTACACACACCACATCTGCACAGCCCATTTAATAAAGAACTCCCCTAACCCACACACATAATGTCAACCAAATGGCTCAGCCTAGGCTTCTGGCAAACCCACAATATACCCTGTGCATATGATGATACATGTGCTACATCCCTGTCATCCATACCATCGATGCAGAGACATGCTAATATGGTTCTGATGCACAGGGTGAATGTACTACGGTTTAGCAATGTAATGCTGTTTAACGTGTTGTCAGCTGGAATGGTTAATGCTTACACATCAGGGTGTGCAGCTGTCTGGCCATAATGCATTATAGCTGTCATTAACACTGACTGATTGTGGTCTCCATAATGTATTCTGTTTGTGATCTAGGTGTCTATGTGTCAGCAGGATGTTGGTCTACAAGGGGTGTGGCACTGTGGTGACACATTGACTGTGTCATATCCATGGTACAGCTGAACACAAGTAACAGGTCTGTATAACAGTTACTGCATGTGCCACATGGCTGATAGGTGTGAGCGGTGTATACAGGTGAGTGCATGGTGACTGATGTAAGCAGCTCTTCTACAGTGGACAATGGTAAGTGTCCTAGGTGACACACACCAAATGTTTGTGAATAACACACACATAGAGGCTTTGGTGTTGATGCAATATACAGAGAATACTGTTCACATGGATGTACTTCATTTTGCAGTGAACGCATTTTGGCCTATGTAATTCCACAAAGATCAAATTGCCAAAACATCACATCAGCAAATAATCAATTCGCCATTTTAATGTCATTGACAATGGTACTGGCAGGGTATATGTTCTCTTCCCCAATGTAGTGCAGTCCTGGAGTTGGTAAACATAGGTGTGCTGGTGTGGGTGGCACAGCCCCCCCCCACTTTGGAGTGTGTGGGGGAGGCGAAGAACCACACATAGTGTGATTAACAACTACTTATCCTGTTAACATAAACTGTACAGTATAACAGCACACTAAGGGGTGGAATATGCACATCAATAACCCCAATGTGGGTGACTGTGCCCACAACAACCACACCCAACTATATATACCAATTCCAGTATCGCTGTACAGCTGTACAGTGGGGTAGAGG